>NW_025936767.1:50710-324994 GCF_000764305.2 Hyalella azteca | reverse complement strand
AGTCAGTGTATGCAGTGAGTCAGTGTATGCAGTGAGTCAGTGTATGCAGTGAGTCAGTGTATGCAGTGAGTCAGTATATACAATGATTCATCTCATTTTATTTGTTCGTATTATGCAAAATCCTTCATATTCTTTCCAGCGACTTCAGTTTACTTTTGATCTTCATTAAACATTGCATTTGTAATGTAAATATTAAATTCCTCAATAATATCCTAGTGAATTAATAACAGGTTTTACAGTAGCGTAAGGGCGTTAAGTATGTAGCATTAAGTACGAAGTAGCTGCCGCTTAATCTAAGGGGCGCCGCAGCTTAATTTCATCTTTTTATTGCTACTTAAACTCCAGATTGCCAGAGTTTCATCTCATGAATCCAATCATGAAGGGCGAGAATAGCTCGGCATCTGGGACGTTGAGTAATATTTTTGAATAAAGATTGAATTTTTTAAAACATTTATATTGGCTCGAATAACAGATTCACAATCATCAGGATTAATGAAATATAGACGAATAGTTCAGCTGTTGGTACATTTGATTGCTTAAATTAATTATTTAGAATAATCAATAGATATTTAACAAGCTTATCTATGATATACAAAGTGATGAATGTATTACGGATGGTTAGATTAATTTTTGCATGCTTCAAAGTAGGGCTGAAAAGCTGTAAAAAAGCTGAAAAAGCTAAAATTTCATTTAGTTGTAAGCAATCATTAATTAGTCATATTAAATTACACCGAAAAAATTGTTTAAATATGAATATTCTGGAAACTTGGTCTGAATCGAAATTTTCTCCTAAGCGATTTGAATTTCAATCCCTTTGAGATTAGCGGATCATAGATGGCCAATATGGACGATGAACCCGAGTAAAGGATCAATCGAAAATATTTTCGCATTCTAACATTTTAAAGTCTATGTTCCATTAAACATTTCCCACAGAGGCGTTATCGCCCCAACATTTAAGCGGAGGACGAGTAGCTGATGCCAATGAGGATCTGCAATTGCGTGTTGGCTCCTAAAAGCTAATAAACGGTAGTAAGGATACAAAACCTTTATTTAGTATATAACCCTTGAATAAAGAGACTTTATTTTCTTATTCTTATATTTTTTTCTTATATTTTCTTATTCTTATATTTCAAATTTTTTATATTTATTCTCAGCTCTCAGAATAAGGCCTCCAAATGACTAACAAAAGCGCCGTGCTATTTGCTGTTCTATACACGTACCTGCTGTCTAAATTCTTTTTAATCATTCGAATGCAAAGGTTTGAATGCTTTCGAAACATCACAGGAATACTTGTGTAAAACTGTGATTAATTTTATGCAACTTAGTAGTTCGAAAATTTTCTCGCAATTAAACAGTTTTTTCTCGTGAAATTTAAAACATTTGATATCGTGTTGCTCTAAAAAATTAGTTTTTTTATTTCGCTCAGAAGTAGTTCTTCTTGCACTTTAAAAAAATGATTTTCTTACCTGAATTAAATATACAACTTTTGTAAATATTTTGGAGTAATGAGACGCGTGTGTCTCAATGAATTATGAAATTATAGTTTACTTCGAAATTAAATTATTTTACATCGAATTCAGGAGCACGGAAAGTTTAAAGACACTCAATATGATGGCGCTGCTTTCGTTGGTTCATTAGGCGGGCAAAGAGAAATGAACGTAATTAATATTTTTGCAGTATTTACTTTGATATATTTATTAATAATATTTATTTATTATTTGATATATTAATATTTATATTTCATATATTAATTAATATATCAATTACCATCAAATATTGAAGCAGCAAGTCAAATATATTTTTATATTCTAATCTAAATTTCGTTTAAATTTGGAGAATGTAATGTAAAATTTTCACTAAATGTAAAATTTAGTGAAAAGATAGTGCAAATTCTTATTTTACTGTAGATTTTATTAGCCATAATTATGATGATACGAAACAAATATTTAATACAGTTTTCCCAGTTTGCGAACGGTTTAAGAAATTAGCTAGAACAAAATTAAATGTTAAATAATTTCAAATTTAATTAAAAATTGTCGTGCAACAAACCCTTTAAAATCAAGCGAAGAAACAAAGGAAGGAATGTCATAGCCTAATTGCCAATTAGAAAAAAATTAAGGGTATTATCACAGGGTTGTTCAGCCACAACCTCTAATTGAATGGCAAAAATTGATGAAAAATCTTATATTATCAACAAATTTCAAACCGTTAACAACAATGTTGATGCGTAAAATAAATTTGTACATTAGGCGTTTGAATTTATTGGAGCTGTAAAACTGATGGTCAGGACGGCGTTCCCGAAGCAACGTCAATTATAGAACAAAACACAGTTCCCTTATCGACACAAACAGTTAATTGCTTTCAAGTCTAAATAAGCCACAACCGTAGAACTTTCCGACACCTCATTACTGCACTACACGCCTCACACACCAAACGACAACATGCACGAGTCCGGACACCTCAACAGACTACACGTCTTAAAAATGTCGGCACCTCTCAGGTTAACACGTCTTAAAACTCTTCAAATCTATACACCTAATCGAAGGAAATTTTTTTACATTTTTGCCTACTTAGCAACACGTTCGAGCGCATTACGACGTTTTCGAGGACCTCACAACCCTTACGGGCATCTAAAACGTTTTCTAGCACCTTTCAAGTTTTTGTGCACATCCAAACATTTTTTTAGTGTTCTATAATGTTTTCACGGTTCCAATTACTGGAAGAATGTGACATTTGAAGGTGACAACTAAAATTGAGAAAAAACTCTAACATGAATTGCGCAATGGCAGAAGAAACAATGATGGCAAACTTCGAGTGCTTTGCGACAAAAAGTTCAGAATTTTTTATCTCCTCTGTTGTTGCGCAGGAAAATATTAAGACAACAAATTGCAGAATACGAGTTCACAAAAAATACGTGGTGCGTGAGCTGACAAAAAATTAATAAAATTTGCTGGAAATTTTATATTTTCTCTGAAAAGGTTTAGAAAGTCCGGGAGAAACAGAGCTGAAAAAGATGGAATTCAAACTTAAAAAAAATTGTAAAAGCCCCTTACGGATCTAGTAGAATGCGTTAATTTGACACGTGTTTTATGAACTCACATCCAAACACCTACGATAGAAAATATTATAGTCCGACACCACGACAACAGCTACAGTTTGCGCGTTACTTTGGTTTGTAAGGTTTAAAAAATGGTCTTGGTTCACCCAGGGGAAGTCCATGTGAAGCCTCAGGCGCTGCCTCTGCCCCTGACATCTGAGACTTCGGCCGGGATTTCTTCCTTCTTGTTGCTTTCACACACTAAATTGCAACTTTGGAATTAAAGTTTAGCTATAATTAGCAGATCATCCCGGTGTTACCCGAGACAAATAATCTTTGATATATGAGAACCCCGTCATTCCGAACCTAATTTCTATTTTGAAAACTAAAATGCGCTAATTAAAGAAAGTCCTGTTTAAATACTAGTTTGGCACCGAAATTTCAGTCAAGTCGTTATTTCTAAGGTTGTGTAAACCTGAATTCGATAATTTTGAATAAGATTTACATACTATGAAATGATCATTACAATTAAATTATCCAAACTTCCCTTTACGAGGTCTCGTGATTCCACCGCTGAAAAGCATATTTTTCGTACAGAGTAACTGTACAGACACGATAAACATCGTGGATACGCGCTAAATAATATAGCTCAGTACTCACTGCAGTGAGTGACAGAGAGCGCATTTTGTCGTCGACGAAAGCGTAAAGTCACGGACAGACGGACGGACGGACAGACAGACGGATATGACGAGCACAATAGGGCATTTTTTCAATAAATGAAAAAATGCGCTAAAAAACCTATATATTTATGGTGACAGGCGCTAAACAAACTTTCAAACTTATATTATATATAACAGGTTTGCCCATTATAGCCAAGGCTCGATAACCACTGTCATTTAAGAATCTGTCACCCCGAATCTTGTCCTTTCTACTGTCGTTAATACCGTCAATAATAATGAAACTTATCTATGCTACTAAAAACAAACACGTTATACTCAGATATTACAAAGCCATTGAACTCCCATTAGAATCTTGTTTCGAATACACGAAGAAAATTTGCGCCTTTTAAATTATGTTCATAGATACCAATTTTATATTGGCTAGATTAAATTTTTTGTCAAATCCTTCCTTCTCCTAATTTTTCAATGAGTCACTATTTTGAAGCAAAAAAATAAATTTTCAGTTCCTGGAAGTATCACGAAACGATAAGTCTTCTGGAAACGCACCTTAACCACCCTATATATATGGGGCTCAAGACTTCAGACACACTAACTTTGACAGTTTGTATTGTTGGCTATAACAGTGAAACATCAGCAGCTTTATAAGAAATGTATTTCTTGAGAGATATAAAAGGCTTTTCGTTTAATTGACCCGTAGAAATTTCCTAGTTATTTTCTAATTTAGGTAATATTGTTTAATGAACGAGAGCGTTTTCAATATAATTAGAATTTTAACTTTGAAAATCATGCATCAGAAATGAACATTTTTTTACTCTGCCGGATATTCTGTTGTCAGAATGACACAGCCGTATTGTAACATAATTTCTAAACATGTTTTGTGTACGATTAATTAATATATGTTCTGATGGTTCTATTCTGATTGAATGTATTTTTTTTGTTTCATACGATAAAATTTCGAATCATGCGTCAATTACTCGTGATAGTTCAAGTAAAATCACTATACCGTAACTCGATTATGTTTCTTCCAGTACAACACAAGCGTATAAAAACTGACGATATCGACTGTCGAACAAATTCTATCGTTTATAATTTATAAATAAATTTCCATTCCATATTCTGAATGAAACAAATAATTGTTTTTTGTAGTCTAGGAAAATCGTATTGACAATTTATTGTACCGAAGAAATGCTGCATGTAAGATTATCGAATGCGTTATATAATAGTAAAGTCAGTGGGAATAAATTTGAAATTTATTAAACGCTTCAAAGTACAATGTGGTTATAAATTAATTATTATAATTTTAGAAACTCTTTTCTGAGTGCTAATTCAACAGGTAAAATCCACTCGATGCGGAGACAATCACGGTACCACCTCACTCAGCCATGGCCTGCGTCCGACTGAAGAACTGCGTAGAGCGGAGAATTTTTTCTTAACACGGCGGTAAAATTTTTCACGTGACTCTCATTTCTGTTCAATTAATCGCATGTTAAAAATTTGAATTATGCGAAACGTTCTCATTAATTCCTCACAAGAAATAATTTTAAAATTTCGCGTAGAAGCCGAGACAGATCGCTGCGCTTATGCCGTAAATTGTATATTGTGGTTGACACAATTTTTTACTGTGCGATATTGTTGCAAAATCTAGAACCTTTACTTCACGTCCGAGCAAAGAGATGAAAGTCCAAGAAAAATTAGTTGGACATAAGAAAGTGCTAAAAAATTATAATTCTAATGCAACTTGTCGAATAGAAAATGATATTGTTACAGTTTAGGCGCTTTTTCATTCTGTATAAAAATAGAATTTTTTTTGTTACAATCGATTGAAAATTATTTGAGTCAAGTTAAGGGCCTTTGAACGATTGTTTATAAATTAATGTATATTTTCAATTATGCTACACCCCATATATACAAAAAGATACACACTTACACAGAGAGTATACCATACATCGAAAAATGCAGTTCGCATTTAGCATAATATTATTCGAAACATAAAATAATGGGTAATATCCCGTTAATGGTAACGAATGAAAGCTAATGGTGCAATTGCAATGCTAGACAAAAATCATCAGGGTGGTGAGACCGGGCGCTCTTGCGCCTGGCGAGAATTTCCATACGAAATTCTCGAATACGAAATTTTATTATTTCGTATTCTTTATCTTTATTCTCGAATACGAATTTCCATACGAAAACAACACGCGTGGATTAATCCTGCTTTGAAAAAATTCCTTTGATCATAAGTGGAAAATTTCTGTCTTTGACAAATTTTTTTCAAACTCGGATGATCACAAACACAATCTTCCAGATGTCAATGGAATAAAATTTCTTTTTCTTTTATGCCAAGACGAGTATCTTCGCACGAGGCTGAACGAGGGCGTAAAATTTGGCGATATTCAAATAATTTTAATGTCGATTCATTTGAACGTCACTGATGCATATACTTATTCGAGCCTGTCAAATTAAACTCCTTTAATAAAGAGAATAAAAAGTATTCTGAACATACCATTACCGAAATGACCGTCAAACATAATACCCGACTTCCAAGTCATTAAAGTTTCTAAGAAGAAGAGAGGGCGCATAATGGACTGTAGATACCACATAATGTATAAAGCTACCAGTCAATATGCCCAGTGAACTATTGGATTTTGTAGTAAGCCTTTCGCGGTTAGGTCGATGCAGCTGTTCATACAGGAACAGCACAATGAACAGACGTAACAGTCACTACATATCATGTATAGTCAATACATATATAATATATATGATCAATACAAATTGTGCAAGAACAGTACAATAAAAAGACGGCATAGTTCATGCAGAAACAGTACAATAAAAATACGAAATAGTTCATACAGGAACAGCACAATGAACATACGGAACAGTCACTACATATCATATGTATATAGTCACTACTTATTATATATGATCAAAACATATTGTGTAGGAACAGTACAATAAAAAGACGAAATAGTTCATACAGGAACAGCGCAATGAACAGACGGAACAGTCACTACATATCATATATAGTCACTACAAATTATATATGATCAATACATATTTTGCAGGAACAGTACAATAAAAAGACGGAATAGTTCATACAGGAACAGCGCAATGAACAGACTGTGAATTTGTCTCTGCATGTTCCGAAGGCAGAATGAATGACTTACATGGAGTGAATGTCCAAGCCTGAACAGCGAAAAGCGATTCATCTCAGGCATTCTTGTATCGTACATCGATTAGAGGCTTCTGAATGCGGTACCTTTTAATAAATTTTTACAGGGGAATTTCATTATTGAGCTTTGAGACGTTTTTAAAGCTTCTCTTTAAGAGGAAGCTTTTGGAATATTGTCACTTAAATTACTTTTCCATTGATGTTATTTTTCAATTTTGTTGTCATATAACATAAGTTCTAATATTTAAATTTAATATAACGGAGACACAGACATTGGCCCAAATATGGAAGATTATTAATTTGATTTCAGCGTTGTCTTCGAATTCATTCATAATTCTTGTAAGCAATAATGTCGACGAAGTCATTCAACATGATCAAAATTACCTCTATGTAAAAGGTATTGATAGATAAAAATTAAAATGAGCACCTACTCATTGCTTTAATTGTTACAGGGTTATTAACTTGAGAAAATATTTCCTAAAAAAAACAAACAAAAAAAATTTCCTGAAATACTTAATTTTTAAATTATTCGATCGAATAATAATAATAAGTGATCCCAAATTGTTGATTAGAACAGTTTTTCTTACATTAATTAACAAAATTCATGAAATAATGTCTTGTGTAGCCTTAATGCGGTAGTTGAATATCACGAAACGAATTTGATTTACGGGAGAAAGGAAGATATGTAAGTGATTCCACTACGAATATTTTTGAGAGGGAAAAGAAAAATAAATGTAAATTGAATATAGTTTATTTTTTATTCTTCTATCTTATACGTATTATATTATTTTTTAGATTTTATTTTTATTTTTATTCATATTTTATTGTAATAATTATTTATTATATATATTTTTTACAGTTATTGAAAAATTTATGTAATGCTTGTAATAGCTACAGCTTTTCGTCGTATACTTGCATAGGCTAGGACAGATAATGTAATTTATACGTGGCCAGGTTGCAATGTACGTAACGCAAGACTTCAAACCTATCATCAAAAACCGCTAGGTTTATCACACTTCTCATACTTTGACACAAACGGGAGCCAGTAAAGACTATAGCACTGCAACCTTTCATTTCGATAATGTTTAGACAATGACTATTTAGAAAATTTATTAGACAATAACAATTTATTAACAATGTGTGTGAGAGTTGGAGTCAGATCAAGACTTCTAATGTCTCCCTGCATGAGAAAATCTTATTAGTGACACATATTAATTCGTACTTAAAAGACACCATAAAACCTGATTAGGATTTTCGGCATCTAAATTCATACAGATTAAACTTCGCATGAATAAATTGAAGGTCAAATAATAAAAGGACAACGGTTTTAGTTGAAGACTAAAATATAAATTTACGATTGAACACATAGTATAAACCCGTTCATAAACACTCCATTTATCACACAGTATATACCCGTTCATATACACCCCATTTATCACACAGTATACACCCGTTCATAAACACTCCATTTATGACACAGTATACACCCGTTCATATACACCCCATTTATCCCACAGTATACACCCGTTCATATACACCCCATTTATGACAAAGTATACACCCGTTCATATACATTCCATTTATCACACAGTATATACACCCGTTCATATACACCCCATTTATGACATAGTATACACCCGTTCATATACATTCCATTTATCACACAGTATACACCCGTTCATATACATTACATTTATCACACAGTATATACACCCGTTCATATACACCCCATTTATGACATAGTATACACCCGTTCATATACATTCCATTTATCACACAGTATACACCCGTTCATATACATTACATTTATCACACAGTATATACACCCGTTCATATACACCCCATTTATGACATAGTATACACCCGTTCATATACATTCCATTTATCACACAGTATACACCCGTTCATATACATTACATTTATCACACAGTATACACCTGTTCACATACACCCCATTTGTCACACAGTATACACCCGTTCACATACACCCCATTTATCTCATAGTATATACCCGTTCACATACACCTCATTTATCTCATAGTATATACCCGTTCACATACACCCCATTTGTCACACAGTATACACCCATTCACTGTGGGAGCGCATTCCTCCAATGGCCGCTATTCCGCAACCCAGGCTCGATCTGACGACATGGAGCAGACTTGTGAGTCATTATGATTATCAGCTATTAAAAAATCACAAGCCTATTAAATATTTTTATCTTAATATAATAAATTTTAAGACTTTTAAATGTGTTTGAACAGCTTTGGTTCTTTTACGAACTCGAGGAATTCCGAGCCGAATAATATCTTATCTATAACAGCTCACATGTGTATAGTTAAATGTTGGGCTTAAAATCCGTAGAATTTTTTGTTAGATGTACACTGTTTTCCTACGATATTTCCGGGTCCTTCAGAAATACTGGAAATAATGTAAAAATTTGTCATTAATCGGTGCTTTATTTAAAGAGCAAACAGGAAGAAGGAATGGAAAGAATAATATTAGTACCAAATAGAAAAAATATAACTCAGTACTCACTGCTGTGAGTGACAGAGAGCGCATTTTCTCGTCGACGAAATCATGAAGTCACGGACGGACAGGTGGACAGACAGACAGACAGACAGACATACAGATGGACGGACGGACATGGCGAGCACAATAGTGCATTTTTCCACAAATGAAAAAATGCGCTAAAAACGGTGCAAATGAGACTGTAAATTTGTTGACAAGTTCTGAGCAAAAATTCACCACAAATCTGGAGCTGCAAAAAATGATGATTTGAAGTTTATGACAATTTTTGCGTGCGAGTGTTCGATCTTTAAATTATGCAAAGAAGTCCGTAAATAAGTTATCAATTATCCGATCAATCGTGTTCATGGAGTGACTTTATATGGCGACTTGTAAGGTGACTTGTATGGCGACTTGTATGGCGACTTGTAAGGTGACTTGTATGGCGACTTGTAAGGTGACTTGTATGGCGACTTGTCTGGCGACTTGTCTGGCGACTTGTCTGGTGACTTGTATGGCGACTTGTATGGCGACTTGTATGGCGACTTGTATGACGACGTGTAAGGGGACTTGTAAGGGGACTTGTATGGCGACTTGTATGGCGACTTGTATGACGACTTGTATGGCGACTTGTATGGCGACTTGTATGGCGACTTGTATGGCGACTTGTAAGGTGACTTGTATGGCGACTTGTATGGCGACTTGTATGGCGACTTGTATGGCGACTTGTAAGGGGACTTGTATGGCAACTTGTATGGCGACTTGTATGGCGACTTGTTTGGCGACTTGTATGGCGACTTGTAAGGTGACTTGTAAGGTGACTTGTATGGCGACTTGTATGGCGACTTGTTTGGCGACTTGTATGGCGACTTGTAAGGTGACTTGTAAGGGGACTTGTATGGCGACTTGTATGGCGACTTGTTTGGCGACTTGTATGGCGACTTGTAAGGTGACTTGTAAGGTGACTTGTAAGGTGACTTGTATGGCGACTTGTATGGCGACTTGTTTGGCGACTTGTATGGCGACTTGTAAGGTGACTTGTAAGGGGACTTGTATGGTGTCTTGTATGGCGACTTGAATGGCGACTTATATGATGACTTATATGTGGCGACTATTGTGGCAACTTGTATGGCGACTTGTATGACGACTTGTAAGGGGACTTGTAAGGGGACTTGTATGGCGTCTTGTATGGCGACTTGTATGGCGACTTGTATGGTGACTTGTATGGCCACTTGTAAGGTGGGGTTGCTGACAAATTGACACACATAATGAAAATGAATGGTGAAATGCAAAAATAATTATTAGATATGAATGATGTGACAGTAATTTCATCATGATCTGTTTGCATTTATTTGATACAGTTACCCTTGCCCATCGAAATCAATTAAAGTATTTCCGCATCTATGTAATGGTCAGTACGTTAAGTAAAAATTCGATCAAATTCAGCAATTAAAATTTGTATTTCCTAAGTCAAGTAACTACTTTTATTGTAAAATAGTTGAATATTTTTCTTTGAGATTTGCTGTAACAATATGTGGCACCATAAAAATTTAAGGAATATTTTAAGGCCTTATATATTTTTTTATATTTAGATATTGGAGTGAATCACGAGACACGACAGAGTAAATAACTAAAATGACTAAATACTCATAAATTTCGGGACAGCACAAGTTATTTTTGGCAGATTCAATACTGAAATTTGAAGCGAACATGGTAAGGCTTGAATTAGGTTTACGATTAGCTTTCTCTACTTCCGAAGATAGATAGAACTGTGAGCACATTTGAATCTTCTGCCGCTTTTAGAGAAATGCGGCGGAGGAATACAAACAAGAACGCAAAGCGTTCCAAGCGCGTCTGAAAGTTGGCCCGCTAATATTTGTGGTGCCATATTGTGGCGCCATATTGTGGTGCCAATGTTGTGGCGCCATATGGTGTCAATGTTGTGGCGCCATATCGTGGTGTCAAAGTTGTGGCGCCATATTGTGGTGTCAAAGCTGTGGTGCCATATTGTGGTGCCAAAGTTGTGGCGCCATATTGTGGTGCCAAAGTTGTGGCGCCATATTGTGGTGCCAATATTGTGGCGCCATATTGTGATGTCAATAACGCAGCGAAATATTGTGATGCACAATATACAGACAATGTTGGTTTTGATCATTTGCTCAGTTATAGAATTCAAAGGCATTGATTGTTCATTAATTGCATTCGGCATCAAATTTTAAAGCATGAAAGGAAATTTCCTATCTACGTAAATAATACAGTAACAAGTCCTCTTTATCATAATGCTAATTTTTTTGCTTGTCTGATATTTTGCGATGGTTATAAGAGTTATTTTAGTAAGATATAATTGCAAACATCCCTATTTTGCCGCCTAATAATTGCGTATTTACTCATCACAAGTGCACTGCATCAAATTATATATTTCTAGTGCAACTTTTTTTGGCATAGATAAATTTTTAAATTATATCAAATGAGAAACTGCTCGCGAAGTCGATGTTGTATGGGCTAATTATACTAGTTTTACTTAAAATCTATTAAGCATGCCGTCAATATTTTGTTTTTGATCGAATCTTTTTCGGAAATAAGAAAAACGAACATCAAAGCTTACTTTCAGCCCGAAATTTACAGCCGGGTCTTAGAATTCATACATTTTAACTTATTTACTGCTAGATAATATTGCATTAGGCGTTATTACGAGCGTGATGCGCAAATGTACGTCGCGCGCAGAGGAGATTAAGATAAATTATAGAGGTTGATGTTTACTCTGAATTTCATGAGTCGTTCCTAATAAAAATTGGTTGAAATTCGTAGAAAAATTAAAATTCTCACACGCCTTAAAAATTGTTCTCCAGTATATTTATTGCATGATATAGACGAATTAAAATTTCAACAAAATTATGAACAATTTTCAGAGAAATTCAAAAAAATATCAACTGAAAGATAAGCTTCAGAAAAAAAGCCTTTTGAGTGAACAACTTTCATAATTATCACGCTATTACGGGAAATCGGCACAACACGTTGCCTTGATAGCAATAACTCAAAATTCGTTCAATAATTCGTCGAAATGTTTAAATTAGAAAAAGGTTAACAATCAGGAACTGAATGCACGCGAATTATTCAATAAATAAACTTTAAATGAGGACAAAATATCATGAAGAATAATTCATTACGTATGAGTAATGAATTATTCATGAGTTCCCTCTCGTTATTTAAATGAATAATTATTCATTACGTATGGCTGGGTATGAGTTCACTCTCGCTATTTAAATTTGAATAAAATCTGTGTCGGCTGGGCTCAAGTGATAAAATAGCCGGTGCTTGATCGATTTGAAGACACATTTAGGTATAGTAGCACAGGTTGGACGTTCACAGAAAGTGGGCTCGAAAAACCTTTGCCATAATCGAAACAGAACATAAAATTCTTGGAATATATAATTAATTAAAATTATATTAAAAATGAAATTAAAATACAATGCGTATTGGTCCATTACAGTGTCTAGTCTACATACCTGATTTATTATATCCACTATATAAATTTGACATTTCATTTTAAATTTTTAAATTTTATTTACTGAGAAAGAATGTTTGGTGTCAGACCTAAAATAATGAACATGATAGCTGAAAGTGTAGGAGTACAGCATCAAACATTTGGAGCCTATAGAAAACTTTCTTTGAAAGAAAAGAAAACTTTCGGGATAGACATTTATATATTAACGCAATATGTCCAAAGAATTTATTGATGTGGACCGAACTTACTTCATTCGATCACAGTTATTTATTAATGAACATTGATTTTCGTTTCATTTTCACTAGGGTAGTACCTTTCTCAAAAGCCTGATAACTTTCTCTGCAATTTTTAATATCCGGAAACTAAGTGAAAAATACTCATTCGACAAGAAACCGCCCATAATGATAATGGGCTTCATAAATTCGAAACTTAAAATCATGCATTCTTAGCTGATAAATTTTGTACTTACATCAATTGCAAAGAAATCTTGAAGTATAGCGCTAAAATGTTTGATTTTTTCAAATATGATTTCTGAACAAAATGATCAGACGGATTTTTTCTCTGTCTCTCATCATTATAATTATACACTTTGCAGGAAATTTTGATTAAACTTCCACAATGGTTAAGACCAAATTTGTCCAATTATGCTATTCTTATATCAATTTTTATTTAACGACCACAATTAATATATGGAAACCGAGCGAGGTCCATGCGTAATACTGTATCAAATATTTACAGTGTAATTTTAACCTAAATTAGGCCCGGATATTATTCTATCTAAGTGTACTACTTAGTCTTTTTACGTACATGCAATTCCAACCTGAATAGCAATGTGCAGCTTCAGAAATAAGATATGAACAAGACGCTTCAATTGCCAAGTAACAGCGAGATATTGTCGGTGCAAAGACGTGCGCTCAACTACTTTTGCATCGTGGCCACGTCCTGGTTTAAAATTTTTAACCCAGATTTTACTGCATCTAAAATTAATTTCTATCCAAATATTCATTACTAGCATGAAATAAAACTAAGCTGTAACACTTATGCAAGGAATTTAAGTTGAAATATATGTCCAATTATTGTTATTTTTTAAGGTATTTAGCTCCGAAAGTGTAGAGATCCCAGTTGAGCTCCTATTTATTGTCTGTTGGACAATATTAAGCATTGGATCTGCAATATTCAACATCAGCAGATATACGTGGAAATGACTCGATGACTTCGCATTTTGAACTTGTTAAATTTCGGAGCATATGTAGGGAAAGCTTTGTAATCAACAAGAAGTTGTAGCGCATTATCTCATTTATGGAAAAAAGGCGCTATTGTGCTCGTCATGTCTGTCCGTCTGTCTGTCCGTCCGTCCGTCCGTGACCACGTTTTCGTCGACGAGAAAATGCGCTCTCTGTCACTCACTGCAGTGAGTACTGAGTTATATTTTTCTACTGCCTTTAACTCATCCAAAAATTTTGACACATTTCGTTTGGTTCATGCTAATTAGGTAAAAAATTGTCTGAAAATAATTTGTATTCAGAAGCCTTGATTTTAAAAAAAGTAAACAGCAATTTTTTTACAAACTACCATAGTTACGCGCTTCCAGCTCAGTGGAAACCTCGACTAAATTGAACAAAATTCGGCCAAAACTCTGCGGCGTTTGCATGACACTTTTAGCGTCAGTAGCACGCTGGGGGCCGTGTGAGTAGGTGGTGTGTCATACGCTCCTCCACTCGATCGCTCATGTCAGGTGCATCTTCTTTATTGCGAAATCACTTATTTGAGCTCAGATCGTCACTTTCCGTTATAACGGAACAATGACCATAAGCAACTGAGAAATGTGATTAATTTACCTGATGATAATATTGATAATGAATGATAATAATGATGATAATAATGATGATAATAATTTGAAAAATGTACTGAAACTTAAATTCCTTGTCGGAGTGTTAATTCTTAGTTTTTATTTCATACTAATAATAAATATTTGGATAGAAATTAATTTTAGATGCTATGAAATCTGAGTAAAAAAATTCGAACCAGGATATGGCCACGATGCACAAATAGTTCAGCGCTCTTCCTTGCACCGATAATAGGGCAATTCCCACCGATTCTTGGCAATAGAAGCGTCTTGTTCATATTTTATTTCTTTGCATTTGCTGCACTCCGTAAAAGACAAAATTTTGTTCAAATAATAATTTGTATCATAATGTAGACTAATGTAACACATCGCCAAATGAATACTCATCCAGAATTTTTGACAAATTTACTACAGACTGATTGCCAGTCTGAAGTATGAAAAAACTATTAAAACGAAGGAATTGAAATTCCGGGGATGTAAAAACTTCCCGTTATGAATATTTTATGGATTATATGGATGAATTTAGAATAAAAAAAGTAACACAGTACTCACTGCAGTGAGTGACAGAGAGCGCATTTTCTCGTCGACGAAAACGTGAAGTCACGGACGGACAGACAGACGGACAGACGGACAGACAGACGGACAGACAGACGGACAGACAGACGGACAGACAGACGGACAGATGGACAGACAGACGGACAGACAGACGGACAGACAGACGGACAGACAGACAGACGGGCAGACAGACGGACAGATTGACAGGCGGACAGACGGACGGACGGACATGGCGAGCACAATAGCGCCTTGTTTCCCTAAATGAAAAAATGCGCTAAAAGTGCTATGTTTATTTCTACTATCAAACCAGCTCGAACTATTGCGTCAATCGCCTATTTCAGACCTCAGGTCGAAACTTTTGAATTTCATTGTCTCATTGTCCAGCGCTGAAAGAGCAATACAAAAGTTAATTGCTCGATA
This sequence comes from Hyalella azteca, assembly GCF_000764305.2. NCBI lineage: Eukaryota > Metazoa > Arthropoda > Malacostraca > Amphipoda > Hyalellidae > Hyalella > Hyalella azteca. Next base: position 309,277 of record NW_025936767.1, on the reverse strand, counting down.
TCAATTACTTTAATTGACTTCGTTTGCATAAATAAGTCCAGTAAATGGAGAAACCATGTATACAAGGAATTCAAGGTAGAGAATCGAGGATATGAAAGCAAGAAAATTCATTAAACTGGTTGATTAAATTTTACGTGGTGTCTTTAGACAATGAATAATTCTGCAATGAAACATGAGTTTCGTCTTAATTTGACTACTGTCACAGGCACTTTCGAATATTTCGTTTCATTCAGTGTTGAATAGACACGGAAAATGTGAATTTTTTTCGTGGAATAGGCAGCATCATATTTCATCAAAGAGGGTAACATATTCGGCATCAATATTTCAATCATATGCGACATGTGTTCTTCTACTACATTGTAGGAATTTGTATTTCTATTTACAAGTCTTCCTTTCTTCCGACCCTAAAAATTACATCTTGACGCACTTCCCCTTTTGTTTGAATCCTTCTCCATTTGTTTGACTTGTTCTCCATTTGTTTGACTTCTTCCCCATTTGTTTGACTTGTTCCCCATTTGTTTGACTTCTTCCCCATTTGTTTGACTGTGTAACGTTAGTCATTGTTACTTGATTGGGCGCCTATAGCTACATCGGTGACGCGCCTCACTTTAACAAAGAAAGTTGTTAGTTGATGTCCTTAAAGGCGGAGCCTTCCAATTTTATCTGGTCCATTACTATTGTATGTACCTTGTTTTTCGTACGCAAAACCGTTTCATCGAGGGAGGGTAAGCTGTGTTAATTTTTAGCGCATTTTCTCATTTACGAAAAAAATTCCCTATTGTGCCCGTCCGTCTATCCGTCCGTCCGTCCGTTTGTCTGTGACTTCACGTTTTTGTCGATTTTGAGAAAATGCGCTCTCTGTCACTCACTGCAGTGAGTACCGAGTAATATTTTTATTGTAGCCCCTGTATTTGAGGAGAATAAGGAGAATAATTGTTCAGAAGACAATATTTATTTACGACCTAGTGTTCTGTAGCCGATTGATTGCACGTTTATTGTATACAAATTCCATCAAATACTTGAGAATGTGTTCAATTGTACCTTCTAGGTGGAAGGAGTATGACTTTATAAATTTTTGTATGGATCAAGACAAGCTTCAGTTATTGATTAGCAATTGGCCCGGCCTTTATTCGCGCGGTTCTTTAAATAAATAAAGTTGAAAAAAACTTATTTATTTATTTAAAAATAAATAAAGTTGAACCTTTTGTTATTTCAATAGCTGGCAGCGACGTCGGATGACCGTGACCATGACATATTTAATTTATATTTAAAAATTCCAAGTTAAAATTGAAAGATCTAAGAACTGAGATAGTTTTCATTATTATATTAATTGTACCCTAATGCCTGATGTGATTTATGATTGTTTAAAGTTTTCCTGCGATAATGGAGAATCTTGCATGTCAATCCAAATAATTCTTGCTGAGTTTAAATTTGTTTATCAGTAGAAATTTTATGAGCTTGAAGTCTCGGGTGAAGTTTAGCAAAGCTAAATTTAGAGACATTTTTTAGCATTTCAACATCAAATCTTTCCTCTTGATTGACTTAAACGTCAGCGAAAATTGTCGAAAAATCTAGTCAAAACAAACAGTCACACTACTCAGTCACAAACAACAGTCACAGAAACAAATTGCACTGCTCAGACAAATACGGAATTCAGAGGTGTTAGCCATTACAATTTAAAAAAATAATAAATTAGTTGCGTTATGTGCACAACAATTAAAAATTAAAAAAAGCACGAATTCTGTATTTGTATTTCATTAATAGACAATGACATTAATCTATTAATACTTACAAAATTTCTTAAAATAGCACATTTCATGGTAATCCTACTGGTGGAAAAAACTTGTGACATATGTAAACTAAATTAATGAATGAGTTATAAATGCCGACATGACTCCCACGGGACCTGTTTAAGGCAAATATTATTGTATTTTTTGAAGTGAGTATAAATCGTTTGAGGTAAATAGTGATTGTGTTGTGTTTCGCTGTCTAGACAAGGAAGTTTTGAAAGATGTTCAGTGCTAAGATAACATAATTTGGAAATATACTCTGTATTGCCTTTTTATTAAAACTAGAAAATAGAAAATTATATAGTGTCTCGCTATCAAAATTAGAAAGTAGATGGTTTTTTGTCTCGGTATTTTAATAGGAAATAGAAGAAAATTTTGAGTCTCGCCATCAAAACCATGGAAAGATATTTCTGTATAACGCTATTAAAAAAAAAAGAAATATATTGTATAATGTCCCACGATTAAACTAAGAAAATAATTAGTTCAGTATCTCCCATCAAAATAAAGAAATAAGCTAAACTAGGAGTTAGATAATTTATTGTCGCATTATCAATACACAGAATAAATAGTTCAGTATTTCGCGGTCTAAAGTTGGGAATAAATATTTTATTCAATATTTTAATCCAGCTAAATCAATCACATTGGTCGCAATCGTGCCCCTAAAAATCCTTCAAAATAAGTTGGCAACGTCCACATTATGAACACTGAATAATATTTATGAACTTTTCCCTGAAGCATAAACTTTTTATCATGATGCAGATTTTTAATACAAAGTTACCGGGCTTGCTGATTTGAAATTCCCATTAAAAGTTCACTGGGCTTTCGGCCTATGATAGCCGTCCATGTAGACGGTATCCATTTACGGTGAGCAGCTGTGCATCAGCCAAAATACACTGTTAGAAAAAACGGTGAAAAAACGGTCCCACCGGCGTTCTAGTGGCCGGTCGCCCCGTGAGAATAAACTGTTTCGCCGTTATTATCAGATGTTTTACGGATTTTTAGTGTTAAATTAAAATAAAAACGGTGATAAAGTGTTTCTTTTCACGTGCCGACCGGCCACTGAAACGCCTGTAATACCGTTAACGGTAATTTTTCTAACAGTGTAATAACGTTATAGATATTTTTTCTCACTAATTTTCACTGCCTAATGAGAAAAGAAGGCTTGTCTTTCAGTATAGTATAGTATAGTATCTTCGGCATTAAATAAATAGGTCTGGATAGGCCTGTCGCCGATTCTTGTACTTTTCTTGACTAGACTGGCCTTACGGACGATAGATTTGGTCTTTTGAGCAAACGCTCTCTGTAATTTAACAAGGCTAAGCTGCGCTCAACCAAATTATGTACAGAAAACGTGCTTTGAATATTATATTTCGTATTCATTATTCCTTTGAAAATTTAGAACTGCGGAATGTATAACTACTTAGTATTCAGACTGAGTCTGAATTAGAGGGCGAGGGTGTAGGAAAACCTGCCTTATAGGAAGAGGTGAGGGTAGAAACTTTAGTATGAATGATGTATGAAATTGTGCGTGGAAAAGCAATTTGTGATTTTTTGTGCAATGAGAGGTCTTGTATCAACAGTGAACAAACAAGTTCTGCAGTCAATCTATCTGGAATATCAAACAAATTGAAATATTCTTTATTTAAATAAACTAACTCAGAGTAATCATTATAATAATTATATATTTCAGCTAATAAGTAAATAGCGAGAAGTAAAAGTGTCTTTTTCATTTTAAGAAAAATCCGTCCTATGAGATAGACTCCTAAGACATAACTCGTACATAAATAATTCACGTGCGTGGGACTATTTAAAATTCACGGTTTCACTCTAATCTGTTTCTATTTTTATGATAAAAATTAGCTAAGAAATTCATGAAAAGATAATAATGAAAATTTCGTTTCTGCATAACATCAAATATTAAAGTTAGATGCGAAAAGAAACAGCAAGTGGGGATGAGACAATGGGGTGCATTTAATTCCTTTTATGATTTCCAATGAATATTAAACGCCCTGTTTGCCTCGCCACACAATTTTTCTTGACTGGAAGTCAAGGCAACGCTGCTTGTATGCCGTATTTCAGGCCTCCCAAAATATCGGAAAGTTCTTAAGATAAAATGCACCGACCAAGGAAAACACGGGCCGCTATTCTGTCCGTCAATCCCTGAGTTTACGATGGGTGGTCCGCATTCTGAAGCGAACGCTGTCTAATACAACATGAAAACAAAATAGCTATGAAACTCTGAAACAAAATTTTTATTCCGGATGTAGGTTTTTCCGCTGCATGGTCGAGCGAAATTACTGAACAAATACCATCACAATTTATTGCATAGCACGGCAAATATTTTTTAAGTACGAATCGTCGCATTTCTGACTACCGAAGGATCGTATCAGTTTTTATCTAGAATATTCTCATTTCTGACTACAGATTGACAGGCATTTTTGTGATACCTTCAAAGGCAAAATTAGGACCGATCGTGGATCAGAAAAATTCCCACCAATTTCCGATCAACCCCGAAAAAATGTTACCGAATATCCCCTAATGAGCGCCTAATAAATTATCAACACAGTTATGAGCTAAAGGTTGGGGGGACGATCCGCGGGACATTAGATCTACTCCGATGATCGGATAAATATTTCGGATTCGATCAAAAAAATGTACTTACTTATAAATTCAAGTTTCATGGCATATGCGTTTTTCCCAGTTACACTCAAGTGTTATTGCATTAAAATGCAAAATGAAATCTCAACATTCCTAATAAATATGTTTTCGAGACCTGGTTCAGAGTCAGTTCGAAATATCAAAACATTTCAAACTGATGATGGCGCTGGTCGTTAATGCGCGTTTATAAAAAGATATTAATTCGTCAAGCTTTTTTCAGTTAATTCGCAGTCAATTTACTGCAGCAAAGTGATGTTGATAAGCTCGTTAGCTTCATCATATGTGAAACGGAAATTTATTACGCTGTATCAGCCAACTCCGACGGCTATTTGAACTGTAAACAAGGCAATATGTAAATCAGTTCGAGTTCGAGGCAATCTTCTTTATGACCAGTTGGAATATGGATTCATTCAAATTTCTATCGGAATTTATCATAGTAGCGTTACGTTACACGAACGAGAAAGCGTTACAATTATGAATGTCAATTTAACATTCCATTCGTTCAAATCATCGCATAAATTGTTTCGTTTCACGAAATTATCATGAAATGTGAGAGCGGCTCTCGTTTTCAAGTGGCTGATTTCCATCGAAGTATTTGGGCATACAGATTCATTAGATTGGGAATGTGTATTTGCTTGACTAAAGCTATATTGCTCTTATCACTTATTTTTGAGATCTCTTTGAAATGATTCAACTCTGAATTATTTCCTGTCTATTATTCTTATATGAATTATTATGTTATAGTTCATCTAAGAAATATGAATTATTTATTTTCTTAATTATATCAAGCCAGTGAGGCAAACTTAAAATATAATTTATATTCAGAGAAAAACAATTTACATCGTGTTTTAAACAAGATTCGAACAGAATAATAAATTTCAGCTGTCATCCCCAGAACAAATTTATTCTTCAGAAATAATAAAAAGTATAAAGTATATCATATAATACCATCATTCCCTTTAATCAAGAAATGGGTTCACCAGCTTATATGCTATGGAAAAAGTTATACACGATTATGATAGAATTTTTCAACGAACCGATCATTTTCCTGAGATTATGGGCCTTCAAACTTCATCGTCGAGGCAATCAAAATTCAAATCAGGCATAATTTCGCGAGCGATCATCTAATTCACGGCAAACTGATTCTCAGGCACGACACCGAATCGACATTTTTGCGTCCGCGGTCACGTCACGGTCTTAATTTGGCCCTGCATATAAGATTTAAGTCACATCCAACTGATCAAAGCATTAAGTTTCTGACACATATTCAAAGAAATTCGATCTTATGTCTATCATGAATTCATGTACGTTTTACATTTATTTTGATATGCCGAGATTTAAAACAAATATAACTCAGTACTCACTGCAGTGAGTGACAGAGAGCGCATTTTCTCGTCGACGAAAACTTGAGGTCACGGACGGACGGACAGACGGGCGGACAAGGCGAGCACAATAGTGCATTTTTTCCATAAATGAGAAAATGCGCTAAAAATCACGGTACGAGGAAATATTTTCAAACTTGAGTCATGCGAAATTCTTGAAATTATGAATATAAACCAATATGATTACCAACAACAATATATTCTGATTTTACTTTAATGAGCGTTGTCAGAAATTTTTCTTACCTCCCATTTTTCAAGTTAGAAAAAGTGTAGCTGAAAAGCCTGCTATTTATTAGAGCTCTTTACTCAAGGTAAAAAATCGGCTTCCGCATAATAGGAATTGAAAATTAAGTCGTTAATTGCACGTCTGGGGATTCATAATTATAAATTTATGCGTAAATCAGTTTAAAACTAGGTCATCTTGTGATCCCTTGAAACCAGTACGGAAATAAAGAGCGGCGTACACAATATACTGTACAAATTACTATAAGATAGCAGAATAAGCTTATTTAAACACGAGTGGTTAATGACCAGAGAAATCATTGATTTAAATTTTCAGAATCGAACAATATTCTTCAGTGGACGTTGGATGATAAAAAATCAGGTTCAAGGAAGTAATTTAATTTATTAACGACGTTTCGAATGTTTTTTTATCATTCAACGTCCACTGAAGAATATTGTTCGATCCTGAAAATTTAAATCAATGATTTCTCTGGTCATTAACCACTCGTGTTTAAATTATACTGTACAATACACTTTACAGCAATATGAAAATTATTCAGGGAATAATAAAAAAAGGCAACAAATAAAACTCTGATGAATAGCTGATAAATAATATTGATGAATAGCTCATCGTTGTACACTTACATAAGCTGAAAAAGACGAATCTCTGTATAAGATGCGGGCCATTTTATTATGATTATTTCTCTAATACCTAGCGAATATATACTCCCCGTTTATTTCTCATTTTTATTTCACTCTATAATGTCCAAGAAGATATTTACATACCTATTTCGTTATAGTCCCAAACTTGATTGTAGTACAGAGAATTATTAGATTAGAGAAATAATATTCACTATTATAGTCTCTTTCACCGCGCAGCAGCTTCCTGGTAATTCAATGATTTATCTATATATATCGACGGTAATACAATTTTGTTACTCTAATTAAAACTGAACATTTTAAATTATATATATCAGTCATTTATCATTGCTATTCCCTCAATTAAAACAAAACCTATATTCAACCGCGTTACTTCTACAGATTACATCCGAAAGAAACAAAATTTTTACCAGCATAAATACAGTGAATTTTACCAGCCTAAACTGGAATCTCGTTACATCCTTCGAAAAGGATTTCACAACTACTATGAAATCCGTAAATTGAATAAAAATTCGCTAACTTCTAGCGATGCGGCCTGCGTCTAGAATGAAATGGCCTTGCCTGATCGACTTTGAATATAAAAGTTCCTATGTATACGACATATTATTAACAATGATCAAAATATAGTATTGCCAATTAGGGCAATATTGTAATAACAATGCTAGAAACGTTGTATTGGCAATGATAACAATAAAATATTAACAATGATAATAATATTGTATATACAATGATGCCAATATAGTATATACAGGGTGTTTCAGAATTAAGTAACCCTTTTAATTTGTTAATAAATAAAAAACTAAGAACGTTATGAAGTTGAAACGTGTTTTATTTAAAAGAAGAACATTTTTATGGTAATATTGTATCCTAGTTTTTAAATATAATATCTTTTAAATGCCCTAATTTAGCAAGCTATACAGGATAATGACGTAACTATTATACAATATTACCATGAAAATGTTCTTCTTTTAAATAAAACAAGTTTCAACTTCATAACGTTCTTAGTTTTTTATGTATTAACAAATTAAAAGGGTTACTTAATTCTGAAACACCCTGTATATCACCTTCTACAGATGAAAACTTCACGTTAAGCAGGTGAAAATTTCACCTAATGTAGTTGAAATTTTACCTCATACAGGTGAAAATTTGAATATCTACAGGTAAACTAACCTCAAGATTTTCAACCCGAGCAGCCATTACCATGCTTGCCGAGCCTGGTCATGTAACGATGCTACACGGAGAGCTCTCATTACCGCCCAATGGAGGTGAAAAATTTACCTTAAGCAGGTGAAAATTTCACCTAATGCAGGTAAATACGTAACCTAAAGACTTTTAACGGTTGTTCAGCATATATCACCATCGGTGATATATGCTAAAAAAAACTCAGCATATATCACCATCGGATGGCAATCACCTATCCTCCTGTCCAGCCTCCTACACTTCGCCTACTGATTTTCAGTACATTGATGTACCATTTTTGAGCGTGAACTCTAAAGATAAACGTGATGCATAAATCACGCATATTCTTCAAACCTCAGCTTTCCTAGCCTTTTCTCTAGCTTATTCACTATTCATAATTATTTACGCGATCAATCCCATTTAACGGTTTCCTAAACCTAGTCCCGGATTCTGCAGGCATTAAATTGCACGGCTCATAGATTCGACTTCACGATTGAATAGTTTACATTGTTTCTGAGCAGCGTGTTTATTTTCGTCCACCATTCTTTCTCGTTTTGAAGATTAATTTAGGTTTTAAATAAGAACATATAAATGATTAAATTGTATGCTAGAATAAGTAAGGTAAAATTTAATTTTATTTATGAGAGTTGTATTAAGAGTATTAAGTTCTATATAGTTCTCATATATATTATATGATATATATGATCATATATATTATTATATGAGTTTTATATAAGTTTAAGTATTAAGTTTTATAATGAAAAATAACATTTACCGCAAACAATCGCGTTTACGCTATTTTAAAGCTACGCTTTGAGTATTATTTTCTCTGTAACTTTTTGAATTTCTGTCCATCAAAGTTCTTCCGCGAGTCTGCGGTGCCCTGAGGGCTTCAGCGGATGCAAGTTCAGAGAATCCATTATATAGACGACTTGTTCTGTCAAATAAGTTGCAATAAACTTTGCCTTTTGACGAGCAGTATTGTCCAGCGTGAAAGTAAGACTAACCGGCAGTATTTACTAGCATAAAAGTAAAACTGGCAAGCAGAAATGTCCAGCATGAAAGACGGACTGGCGAGCAGTATTGTTCTGCATGAAAGTAGGGCTTTCAAAAAACATGAATTTAGAATTTTTTGGATAGAATATTTTTTGACCAGTTCATGCGCTAGATGAAGCAGGTATACGAGAGGTACTTTATTTTGTTCGTCAGAATATTAATGCTATGAAAATCCTTGGACCAAATTGCGCTGTTCTTTAGAACACTCGACCTTATATAGGGATTATCAAGAAAACTTCATGACTAAGATGTTTAAAAAAAACAGAAGTGAATAAAATTCGCTTGGGCAATACACATTGGGCCTTCACTTTACATTGAGCACCAAACCAGCACCAAAAATATTATTGAAGGTTAATATTTCCTACTGACGCAGTTATGGACTCTATGCAGAAACACTAACTTTATTTGCTTGTCTAGGAATAGCGCCACGAAACATGTGTCTGTTCTTGTTGGCATGAAATACTCGAGGAATTTGCAAGGCAGCTGGCCTCTGCAGCAGTCAAAACCATTTTTCGAAACCAGACTCCGAATTAATTTTCACGTTTTTGTTTCAAGAGCTGGAGCTGATACCAGTCCAGTGCAATTGTGAGCTTTGAATTTCAAACCTAATTTACTCCTTAGGCCTTCTGAAGTTTGCGCTGTCTTCCAAACAATCTAATGTGTTCTGTTTCGCGGGCAAACATAGACTTACATACTCTTAGGTGTTCATAGACTTTGGCCGTTTCAGCCGCATTGAGATTGATGCAGCGAGTTCAAAAGCATGAAAGAAAATTAAGGTTTTTCGTGCATCAATCTGAAAAAATGAGCGTATTCGTTCGAAAACTTGATTTTTAAATTATAAACTGAACTTCATAATTTTAAAACGTAAATCGTAATCAATTCTGACATTTAATTTCCCTCAAAGCGACCTCAGTAATTATTAATAATTTTAACACGAATGACTATCATTTAAACTATCAAAATCGAACTATGAATATTTTAATTGTCATAATAGATGCTGACGATAAATTTTAGAAATATTCCTGCTTGATGTCAATATTTAAATTAATTGATGAAGAATATAGAAGCTGAAACGACTCACTTAGCATATCTAGATAAGTCAAACAAATGACTTACTAAACACACCTGCACCTATTTTAATATACTTAATGTGGAAAAATACAAATGAAAATAGTCATTATATAATAAATGGCAGAAAATCAAGAAGAGTAAAATTTCACAGCAATTAGATGTAAGTTTTGAAAGTTTTCGATTTCAGCTTCTTAAATGTGTACAATGATTTGTCGTTTTCAATTATTTTAATTAATAAGGAAAGAAAACAGAATTTTTACAAAATGTCGAAATGATTCAAGCTTCTGTGGAAATGAGTTTGTATTGAAGAAGAGTTTTGGCTTATTAATTCTTTTCGAATTCGTCAAGCCATGTGAGAATCTAGCTCAAAAATTTAGTTTTGTAAAATACAACGTGAGGCAAAAAATAAAAAATAAAAATAAAGTGTTCGTCAGTTGATTGAACAAATATGGAAGAAATGAGATGGGGAACAAATATATTATTAGATATTATTCTTAATCAAGCAAAACCCACCATTTTTGACTATGTTTTCCGTTTTTCTCGCTACCTGCACTATTTTCCCGAACGTTCAGTGCGCAACAAATGTCACAAGCAAGCAGTGAGCTATGAAGGATTTTTAGGGATTTTTGGAGATAGGGAAATTTAAGCTTCGGGGAAAAATAATGATTTCTGTTTTAAGTTAAAGGTTACATCGAACCATATTTCAAAAATTTGAAAATATTTTGAGCGACACAATCATAATATTTTGATCGACAGCGATATAAGTTTGCTTTTCGAAGATTTTAAGTTTCGAATTCTGAGTATATTTCAATGTAAAAATTGTAGGCTATCAGCAATCGTTCCGCATTTCAAATTCCTTCTTCACCGACATAAATCTCGACCAATTTCGGACGACAACTGTAACTGATTTCGTATTTCATCAGGTGCATTGATCATTAATTGAACAGCAACGAGCAATTCACTACAAGACAATTCATTGAAATGACTGCGATGCAAACGAATTTCCCGTTCCTTTCCCTTTACTCTGTTGCAATTAATGTCAGTGCATTGTCAATGGTCGATCGACTCGTCGGTATTTATAATTCGAATTTCTTTAACAAAGAGACAAAATTGCAACCATTTTAACTGCTACCCAACAAAGGAATAATGTTTAACGTTGTCGACGATGGTTTCGTATTTTATATTTTCCCGAGGTTTGAATGAGGTAACATAAAGTTGTTGGAAATTTAAATGTTTCTTTAAGGATTTCAGTTTCAATGAATGCCGCTATACGTTTTATTTCCCTAATGCAAGTAACGTATTTAAATGGAAGATGCAAGTATTTTTGAGCGAAGCTCTTACCTTTTCACGGAAAAACATTTCTTCGAAGTATTTATGTATTGCGTGGAGGTATATTAGAAGATTTTTAATGAGGACACATTCATGTATTTGGAAAATTTTTCATGCATAGATGAAACATAGGGTGCTCACGAGGAATTAGCACAATATTGTCCTTTTATTTTGATTTGTGTTTTGAATAAGACATTTTAATTTTCATAGAATGGTATTTTCTATTTTTATATGCAGAACAATATTTAATGTCATACGCCAAATATTTTTTAGGATTAAATTGACATGAGACGCTTAAACGCCAGTCAGCATTTTCGTTTATACAGATGCAGTTATTTCAATTTATATTGAAATTGATGCAGTATAATATATAAAATGTGAAACTGATGCAGTATATTGCAGTATGTATACTGATGCAGTTATGGCCACTTGTATATATACTGATGTAGTTATAGCTATTTGTGTTTATACAGATGTATTCATAATCATTTGAAAATATTATTATAGTCACATGTGTTTATACTGCAGCAGATATTGCCACATGTTCTTATACTGTTGCAGTTATTGCCTTTCATGTCACCCGTTATACTTTTAATGTGGAAACGCCGTTCGGCTTCTGAGAGCCTCAACCAACAAATTACACACTATGAGATATTTATGACTGTATTTTCCATATTCAGGCCAGTGATTTTGATACCTTAAAACCAGGCGCGGGGCATTTTGATCCGCATTAAGCGAAGTGCCGGCCGCGATGGTAGCTGATATAATTATATCGTATTAATGTTCTGCCACGTCATGGAGAAAGAATTTCTGTTTATATTCTGTTATGTTCGATGTATTTTTGGTCCAGAAATTGATAATGGTATAATTATATAGTATTAATGTTCTGCCACGTCAGGGAGAAAGAATTTCTGTTTATATTCTGTTATGTTCGATGTATTTTTGGTCCAGAAATTGATAATGGAATAATTATATAGTATTAATATTAATGTTCTGCCACGTCAGGGAGAAAGAATTTCTGTTTATATTCTGTTCTATGTATTTTTTTGGTCCTTAAATTGAAAATACCGAAACAATATGTTTCTAAGCAAGCATTATATTTAAGCTTAGATAATACAACTTACTGTATTTGGCAGATAATAAGTTGAATCTATAATGTTTTCATTAGCTAAGTACATTGATTGGAGCAGCATTAATGTGTATGTATTTGCTAATACTTTTCTTTGCTCTAACTTTCCTTTACTAATAAAAGTGTGAAACAGATGATTGATTTTAATGTTTTTGCAGGGTGAATGTATGTGATGTACGAAGAATGTTTCTACGCCAATTATTAGCAAACTTATTAAAAAAAGAAGGAATTGCATAAATTTGCAGCTAAAATTCAATATAAAATTAGTTTGCTCAGTAATTGAGCCTGTAGGTTGAAGAATTGAAATTTATTCAAGCGCAAGTGTATCAGTGAAGATGGAAGATTTATTTTCTGGCATGGAAATTGAAAACGAAAATACTTCATTCACAAACGAGACAATTCTTCCCATCTACCGTGATTTATTAACTCAACTCATTCATTCAAATTCAGAGTATTGTACAAAGTTATGGAGGAACTCATCTATGGAAAACATAACCACTTACTTGGATCACTTTATTGAATTGCTGTGCAACAGAGCCACTGCACCAAACAAATCCAGTGCCACTGTAACTTTCAACTCGCTGAACGACCAAGCAATATTCTTGCTGACAAGCTACAGCTTAATCCTGGTGCTGTCAGTTCTCGGTAATTTACTGGTGCTGGTAACGCTGCTGCTGCACAGAAGGATGAGAACTCCTACCAATATTTTGCTGCTGAACTTGAGCATTTCTGATCTTTTGCTGATCGTCGTGTGTGCTCCGTTTACTCTGACGGGATCACTACTTCGGGACTTCATTTTTGGACGCTTCGCTTGCCACGTCATCCCATATTTACAAGGTTAGATTTATCCTTAAATCTTTGGTCGTCTTAAATCGCATGTTCAACAAGAATTTATAAGCAAAGAAAACGCCAATATGTCATATTCTATTTATTCTGTTCCACATATTTTTTGAGCCTGTGATGAAGCTGGTCTACGAGACGTTTTCATTGAAGATACGGTGAACTTGCTTGGCGTCTTCTTTGCTTTAAATTTTTGATAGATTTGTCCTTAGATATTAAGGACTGAATTGTGCTAAATTTGAAATATTGCATGATAGGATAAACTGTAGTAATTGGATCTAATACTGAATTGTGATAAATTTTGGAAGTATTAAACGATAATATAAACTGTGATTATTGGGTCGAAAAAATAATTGTGATATATATTGATACAGATAAATGTGATAAATTGTTATACTGGTAAAATTCAATAAATGTGATAGAGATAAATAACGATTATGGGGATATTCTTTTCAATTAAGCAAATTGAGTCTAGAAATGTCTGCATATCGAAAATAAATTTCGAGGACGAAGGGTTTGTAGTAGATGATTTTCAAATGGGATGCAGTGGGATGCATGGGATGGAACTCTCGAGATATTTAATAACATTGACGATTCCTTAATCTACTTCCGGTTTCTTTCGCATTGAGTGGAGATCTGACGGGATATTTTCACCGATTAAAAAAGAATTCATGTTTGACTTGAAGCACATTTAATAGATTGACATTTTTGTATATAGGTTAATGATTTTTGCGCTAAATTTTTTTACAACCGAAGTAAGCAGTAAATTTAATAAGTTAAGTTACTAAATGTAACATATATAAGTATAAAAACGGGGAGGGCAATAAATAGAAACAATGCTAATTTATTTTTCAAAAACTTTGTTTCGTTATTTCCAATCACATAAACTTAGGTACTGAAGAATTTACTATTCTAGCGGGGAAAAAAATTGAGGGAAAATTGTGTACAATCGGAGAATTTCGCGTCGTTTTAAATATTCTCATAGGGCATATTTCAGCTTTACTAGCAATTTCACTAAGTTTGGTGTCTTAATATATATTTTTATATTGTATTTTTAATCATGTTTGTCCGTCATTAATAATATTCAAACTCAAACAATAGATTTATGTTGAACAATTATGTTAAGACGCTGAAATTCCTCGAAGCACACAAAAAATTTTAAGCCTACAGCAATATTCAAGCTCTAACAAAAGATTTATGCTGAACAATAATGTTAAAACACCGAAATTCCTCAAAGCACACAAAGAACTGTAGGCCTCCATCAATAATCAAATTCCTACAATAGATTAATGTTTAACAATTATGTTAAGACGCTGAAATTTCTCGAAGCTCACAAAGAACTTTTAAGTCTCCATCAATATTCAAACTCTAACAATAGATTTATGTTGAACAATAATGTTAAAACACCGACATTTCTCAAAGCACACAAAGAACTTTTAAGTCCCATCAATATTCAAACTCTAACAATAGATTTATGTTGAACAGTAATGTTAAGATGCTGAAATTCCTCAAAGCACACAAAGAACTTAAAGTCTCCATCGATCTGGATTGAAAGATTGCGGTTGTCACGCGCGAATTGTGTTGTTTTCGCTCCAGCGCAGTAAAGCCGATCGAGCTTCTCACTTTCTGCCGGTCAGAGCAAAATTTCTCGCACTTGTTATATGTAAACTTATTCCACACAATTAAGTGATTAAAAAAAATCTAACTCAGTACTCACTGCAGTGAGTGACAGAGAGCGCATTTTCTCGTCGACGAAAACGTTTTTCTCGAAAGTAATGGACGGACAGACAGACAGACAGACAGACGGACGGAGGGACATGGCGAGAACAATAGTGCATTTTTTCCATAAACATGAAAATGCGCTGAAAAGAGTATTTCGTAATATCCAAAATTAGGATATAAATTAATTTTTCGAAAATATTATACACATGCTTTTTCCGTTTAAATTAATAAGTGTTGTTCCTGTTAAATGGTCTGGAATTTCAGCTCACAACTGGGTTCAACATTTATTCTCAAATTATTTACTTCTGATTATTTTATAGTTTGTATGTGCAACACGTATTTAAATTCTTACTGATGGATATAATTCTCTTGCTCCAATAACTCGTTAAATTCTCTTGCTCCAATAACTCGTTAAATTCTCTTGCTCCAATAACTCGTTAAATTCTCTTGCTCCAATAACTCGTTTAATTCTCTTGCTCCAATAACTCGTTTAATTCTCTTGCTCCAATAACTGGTTAAATTCTCTTGCTTCAATAACTCGTTTAATTCACTTGCTCCAATGCTCCAATAACTCGTTAAATTCTCTTGCTCCAATAACTCGTTTAATATTCTTTTGCTCCAATAACTCGTTTAATTCACTTGCTCCAATAACTCGTTTAATTCTTTTGCTCCAATAACTCGCAAAATTCTCTAGCTCCAATATCTCATTTAATTCTTTTGCTTCAATAACTGTTTTAATTCTCTTGCTCCAATAACTCATTTACTTCTTTTGCTCCAATAACTCGTTTAATTCTTTTGCTCCAATAAATCGTTTAAGTTCTCTTGCTCCAATAACTGGTGTAAATTCTTCTGCTCCATTAACTCGTATAAGTTCTCTTGCTCCAATAACTCGTGTAAATTTTACGCCTGAAAAAGTCGAGTCGCCTATTTATAACTCTAGTATATAATTCTTCTCATTATTATTTCAATCGTTCATATATTGGAGATGAATGCATATCAAACGAATATTTATTAGTTATTTATTTGAATTCATTTCTCATTTAAAACCTGGTCTCGGTTCTCTCCTTCCTCCTCACTAAGTCCCGATTAACGAATGTTTAATCAAAGCAACACATTTTGGACTCCATGTTAATATAAGAAGCTGCAATCATAAGGTCTTAAAAGATTCATTGAGGCGGTAAGGACTACTTACGCACCCTTGGGAGCTCATTTTCTCCAGGGAAATCTGCTTTTACAGTTGCAGAGAAAAAGTTCACAGATGCGATCAGCTGCCGCGAGGTGTGGTCTTAAAGCTTCTTCAATGGCAGTCGTGTTCATGAAATTCGAGTATCATGAATTTAAATTAAATTAATCTTCATTAATAAAAGTAAATTATTTATATAGTGGTAATTTTCTTATTGTCAATCATCATTTTTAATTAAATTAAATTATTCTTCATTCACTATTTCTATTTCACTATATTCTATTTCTACTATTCACGAAAATATTCTTCATTCACTAATCACTGTTTTTTCTGAATTAGTCTTAAGAAAATGAGAAAAGCAGTAGGTAAAATTGTCATTCAACTAATTTATCAAAATTGTTAGCTATTGTGATTTCCATATTGTCATCTCGCCTGTTTATCATAGGAAGTGATACATAGGAGCAAACACAATGTCCTTGACTGCTGCCCACTTATTGCCTTTAAACTAAATCACTCTTCTTAACATGCTAAGGAAAGCTACACCAAAGCATTCATAATATTTGGTATTTTCTAAATTAATGTACTTATTTCGAGTTATTACGTCATTGAGGTTAACATTTTTAAAAAAATTTCATGAAAATTTTAACAAGGAAACGTTAAAAATATATTGCTATCTACATTTCACATTTTTAAAAGACTTATTCATTTCCCGAGCAGCTTCATCTGTATAGACATCCTGTAATTTTGCACTCATTATGTCTGTCGTTCTCGCGATTAAGCTCTTAAGTCTGAGACAATGAATTACAGACTACGATACGCTCGTCACGAACCCTCATTCCGGGTTCTCGAGTGCTATCTTAATTGGTTTCCAGCCGTTAATGAGAGCGCGGCTAATTTCTCAATTACTGAACTTGAAATTTTTAATTGATATTGGCTTTTTACTTCACGATTTTTAAGCAATGTAATCTGAATTTCCATTGGGTTGCTTGGACTTATACTAAAATAAATTTGAATAGTAATGACTAATGAATATATTTCGTATTAATTTAGATTGTAATTGAGGACGAGAAAAGCCAATGACATGAAAAATCATTAGCATACATCAATTTTTCTGTTCTATCTCCAGAAAAAATCTTCCAGCGGATATTTTGCCGATGCAATAGCAAGTTTTCCTCTTCAAATTTATCCTAATCCAAAAGTTGTCAATAAAAAAATCTTTGGTCACTCAAATATATTCTAAAAATGAAAATATATGGGGTATTGCGCTCGTATATCATAGAAAACTCTGACATCAAAATGATAGCAATTTAAACGCACTTGGGAGAAGTGTTTTGCCTCGTTTCTTCGCTTGTCTGGGTCTGAACTGTGAGGGTTCTTATGCTAAGTAAATGCTGAATGGAAGACAAATGTGATTTAATATATTCAATGTGAACGAAACAGTTTCAAAATCCTGACAAGGTAAATAATGAAAAAAGTGCATAACAATAGCTGATTAAGTGAGGCCACTCTATGCTTCTGGGAATCCCATGTTTACCAGCTTTAATACAACATTCAGTGTTCTATCATCAGTGCATTAAAAATTTTAGTTTCAAGTTGTTGTTAGCAGTTGAAGAACATTGTTTTCTTATTTTCCTGAGCAGTTTTAAATACTTTTATTTTATTATTTTCATCAGTTATGAGGTAAAAAATTATTCGTGGTAAAATACAAGTTTATAATAATGATATAAAACCCACGCAATTAGTCTAAAATGTTATTCGCGTATCATGGTCAGCAGTTTTAATGCATATAATCCTCATTTAATTGGCTGTTAGAGAGAGACAAATTTACTATTTTTTAATGCTTGTGTGGCGTTGAGAGGTCTGATCGAGTTTGCATTTTTGAATTCATCACTTCGTCATGATCTCATTTGGACTATATTCACGGGAAATTTTTTCGTGTATGAAAAAGACTAAATTCATTTTTAAATCAATTGAGTTATTAATACATTTAATGATATGTTATATTGAGATGTAAATATCAATAATGAAACTTATTAACTGATGATTTCCAAATTCATTTATAATATTACATATTTGGCTACTTAATATTTTTAGACTAATTAGAATATTTAATCTCTTCATATCTTGTCTACCTATATTTATATACCTCATTTATTTGTGTTATAGCAGCGATCAATTCCAAAATATAAGCAGCTTAGAGAACTTTATAATGTTATATACCCAGTAACGGATGCTGATGATTTTAAGATCAACATCCATTAAAGCGACTCTACAGTCGCTTCGGGTGAAGCCTATACATAATAATATTATTTTTATTATATAGGTTTAACATTCAAATAATATTTTGCTAATATTCCGATATTTTTTTCAGCGGTAATAATAATATTTTTATCCTTATACTACAATTACAAATATTCTGAGAATTTTCTAAGCGGTTTTAATAATATTTTTATTTATGTACTACAATTATAAACATTTCTATAATTTTCTCAGCGGCTATAATAATGTTTTTATCCTTATTCTACAATTACAAACATTCCTATAATTTTCTCAGCGGTGTCGGTGAGCGTGAGCGCGTTGTCGTTGGTCGCGATATCGCACGAGCGTTACTTGGGTAAAAATATTACGAATATTCCGACAATTTTTTCAGCGGTAATATTAATATTTTTATTATAATACTGCAATTACAAATGTTCCGATAATTTTCTCAGCGGTGTCGGTGAGCGTGAGCGCGTGGACGTTGGTCGCGATATCCCACGAGCGCTACTCGGGCATCTGTAGGCCTCTGCGCTCCCGTGGCTGGCGCACGGCGAGCCATGCCAGGAAGAGGATAGCCGTGGTGTGGATCTCCTCACTCGTCTTCATGGCTCCCATAGCCATCACATCCACACTCATGCCCGTCGGCAACACAGGTGGGGGTTGGTTTATGGTTTAGTTTATGTACCATGCATGGTCAGCATGCTACATACATCCACAAGGCAATCGGGCATCCATACATCCACACTCATGCCCGTCGGCACCACAGGTAGGGGTTTGGTTTATGGTTTAGTTTAGGTAGCATGCAAGGTCAGCATTTAGTTTAGGTAGCATGCAAGGGCAGCAGTACATACAACCTATCACATCCACACTCATGCCCGTCGGTACCACAGTTGGGGTTTGGTTTATGGTCTAGTTTAGGTATGGATATATCCTACATACAAATGGATAAGTGGCATGCATGGCCTGCATGCTACATACAACCTATCACATCCACACTCATGCCCGTCGGCACCACAGGTGCGGGTTTGGTTTATGGTTTAGTTTGGTTATGGATATATCCTACATACAAATGAATGGACAGTATGCTACATACAACCTGTCACATCCACGTGACTTTGCCCGTCGGCACCACTGCATGATGCGGGTTTGGTTTATGGTTTAGTTTAGTTACGGATATATACTACATACAAATGAATGGACAGCATGCTACGTACAACCTATCACATCCAAACTCATGCCCGTCGGCAACACAGGGATTTGGTTCATGGTTTAGTTTAGGTAGCATGCAAGGCCATTGTCTACATACAATAGACCATTGAATGAATAGGAAAAAGGGACTTGAACCGTTTTACCTCAGTGAACACTGCTGCTATTGCACTGCAATGCATTTGAGAAAAATAAGCAGGAAAACATAATAGTAATATTTGATCTCGTATAGAAATCTAGATTTTCGTTGGGGTTAGATTGAATTTTAGCCGCATATCAGTTAGAAAAAGAGTATATTTTTATTGTTGTAACCCCGAGTATCACCCGCCCTTAGTTAAAAAAATAAGTCTTGTGTGTATCCTGCAGCTCGCACTAAAATCTATTTAATACTTAACTCATGAAATTATGACCTAAACATTAACGGAATCTGAATGAGACAATTATAAAATTATATTATAGAATTAACTTCTCAAATTAACAACTGATGATTTCTTATAATTTTTCAGGTCGCCACAAATGCAGGGAACAATGGCCGAGTAACTTTCTCGAAAAATTGTATTGGATTTCCCTGATGATTTTTTTGCTGCTACTTCCCCTCTTATTGATGTTACTCGCCTACTTAGCCATTCGTGATGTCCTGAACGAGTCCATAGCAAACGATAGAAAAAACAGTGCCCGGTACACGAAAAGTTGCAATTGTACGACAAGTTCTTCTCGAAAAATTATGAGCCGAAGTTCCCGTTTTACTTCATCCCTCAGAAATGACAGTACGACGCTGGTAATGGAGACCTCATTGAGCCAAATTGACGAGAGAGATCACAATTCTCCCGACGGTTGCCCGTCAAGCGCAAATATTGATTCTAGTGTCAAATGGAACAAGATTTCTTCTCACGTGGATCTCAGGACTGTTGAAGAAGAGTCGAGGGCATTGCAAACAAAAGATTGTTGTTACAGGCAAAGTCCATCTACAACAAATACAAACAAAGAATTTCGTGTGTTACAAGAGGAAGGGTATCGAACATCAATAAAACATCGAACTCTCGGGCCTGAACATAACAACATCCGAGCTGTGAGCTCGAATTGCAGGAGCGAATGTGTCTCAGCTTACAGCAGCGGCAAAGAAACAGGTATTATTTCAACACGTAAATAAATTGGTTAACTGAAGGACTGCGGATTTGTTTGAATGAATGCCTAGGCAAAGGCATAAGTCGTGTAGAGGATATCTGTTAACAAGAATATTACTTTTCTATTCGGCAATTTCAGGAAACACTATAATGATAACTTTGAAACATGTATTTTTATCATTAGTTTCTTATTCTCAGAATTTGCGATTGATGTTTACATGCAAACAATTGTTAGGTTTTAAGATGAATTTTTGATGAAATAGCATATAGGGAACATTTTCCTTAACTGTAGCGAAAACGATTCTAAATATTTGTTGGATCATGTTTTACGGAATTAAATGAAACTTATACCCCAGAAAAAATGCTGGGTTCAATTGAAAATGCAGCGCTTCATGACTATGACAACCAAATTACCTACTTGCAACACGAGGTTAAGAAAGAAAGTTCTAATAGCGAAATATTATTACAACCCATACCCGTCCTAACAAAAAGAAAGTAGGGTTCAAATGCAATTCAGAACGTCAGGCTCAAATTGATTATTGCATGGCAATTTGTATTGAATGAGAGATTTCGATGAACGTCGATACTGATGCGAGGAAATGCACCGGCGAACTGTGTGTGAGCATGCCAGCGGTGACCCGTTCAATGTTCATGAATAGCGAGAGATTAGCGCGGCTGTGATTGATTATCACAATCAAATTGAGGTCGATTTGTCCCACTGTACCATCCATGCAATACATTTTTAAGGATCAAAAAACTTCAGTACATTCGTCATGAATTTGAACGTTTGCATCAAAGTACTTCAGTACATTCGTCATGAATTTGAACGTTATCCTCAAAGAACTGCAGTACATTCGTCATGAATTGTAACGTTATCCTCAAAGTACTGCAGTACATCCGTCATAAATTTGAACGTTAGCATCAAAGTACTTCAGTACATTCATCATGAATTTGAACGTTAGCATCTAAGTACTTCAGTACATCCGTCATGAATTTGAATGTTTGCATCAAAGTAATTCAGTAAATCCGTCATGAATTTGAACGTTATCCTCAAAGTACTTCAGTAAATTAGTAATAATTTTGAACGTTAGCATCTATGTACTTCAGTACATCTGCCATGAATTTGAACGTTAGCATCAAAGTACAGTACATTCGTCGTGAATTTGAACGATAACATCAAAGTACTTCGGTACATTCGTCGTGAATTTGAACGTTAGCATAAAAGTTCTTCAGTACATCCGTCATGAATATGAACGTTATTATCAAAGTACTTCAGTAAATTTTTCATGAATTTGAACGTTAGCATCAAAGTACTTCAGTACATTCGTCATGAATTTGAACGTTAGCATCAAAGTAATTCAGTTCATCCAACATGAATTTCAATTCGTGGTATAGACGCGTTTCAAGAGTTGCTCAACATTGATGGTTGGAGTAACGTTGCTAAAATTTGTTTTTGTCATGCTATTTGATTCATCCAACATTATTCTACATGGAAAACCTCGTGAAAAAAAAATAGTTTTTTAATATTATCTTGTTCCGATCGTTTTTGTGATGGTTGATAAACGTCAATAGATTGAATTATTAAATAAATATAATAACCATCCTAAATGCGCAACTGTTTTTCTGCCTAAAATGTTTCAATTAGCTAACTTTGCGTGCGTAATAACGGTTGTTTATTCAAATTTGTTCCTTCGTGATTTACAGGTCCCCTGGTTGAAGGCTCTCACGGGAAAGAAACTGATGCTTTAATTGGCTGTGAAGAAAGAAAATGTGCGGGGAACGATGAACGAAGAAGCGGCCAGACGAAAAAACTTTTGACTTCAAAACAACATTCCGAAGAATTCCAGGCGAATTCCAGTCGCACAATCTTGGTTCCAGGAATTGGAATCGATGAATTCGATTTCGAATCTTCCCGAAGTAGCACAGATGCAAGTGGGGCCGATGGCACCGGAAAGCCTAAGTTCTCAAGTATCGTAATTCACAAGAATCGTGGACCTGGAAAGTTCAAACTTAACAAGTCTAAAGCACCATCAGTGGAAATATGCTTGAGTGAAACAGTAAATGATGCCGTTACATTCAGTCAAAGATTCAATCCAACATCTAAAAGGAACAAAAATGTTAGGATCACCCAAAAACGTACGAGAGAAAACCAAATCATTAATCATGAGACTTCATTACGGAGTACGAGTTCCCACAAAGCTCTCAGGGACAAACAGAGGATGATTAAAATGATAGGAGTTGTGGTTCTCGAATTTTTCATCTGCTGGACTCCTCTGTACGTACTCAATACGGTGTCTTTGTATAACGGGAGCCTCGTGTACAGAATCCTGGGTATGAAAGGAGTTGCAGGGGTGCATCTGCTAGCGTATTGCTCCGCGTGTTGTAACCCCATCACCTATTGCTTCATGAGCCGGAGTTTCCGCTCTGCTTTTTACAGCGTAGTGCAGTGCAGGAAATTAGGAGTGCGGAAGTCCCTGGATGTGATGTCGTGAGTGTAACATGTGCATTTTTTCTCCCAAAATGGGAGGGAGGATCACTACATGTCCAATTACAAAAAATATATTAGCACAAATCCTTTCCAGCCTCACCTATACCAAAAAATATAACTCGGTACTCACTGCAGTGAGTGACAGACGAAAACGTAAAGTCACGGACAGACGGACGGAAGGACATGACGAGCACAATAGCAATTTTTTCCATAAATGAGAAAATGCGCTAAAAAGATCCTAATTGACCTTCTTCGTCTCTGTACAGTACTCCAGAATCTCCCTTCCGGACTACCGATAACAAAATTTACCGACAAATTAACGGCAATGCCATTGAATGCCCTCTAGGTCCAACTTTTGCAGAATTCTTTATGTGTGAACTGGAAAATTGAGTGCTCGAGAGAAACAGATCAAGCCTGAACTTATTTGCAGATATGTGGATGACATTTTCGTTGTCAATCGGGAGAACAGCACTTGAATAACTTGTAAAAGCTTTGGAACGAGACTCAGTTCTGAAGTTTACCCATGAATTTGACAAAATCACAAATTGCCCTTCCTAGATATATTAGTGGGAATTGAAGATAATTCTTTTGTCACTAATGTTTACCGAAAACCGACCGATGTCGGAAAAGTGCTAAACGAAGGAAGTGAATGCCCTCAACGCTATAAAACCAGCACTGTGCGCGCTCTCGTACAGAGAGCATTCAAACAGCACATCCGAGAGTGACTTGAAAACTGAACTCAGAACTTGTAAACAAATCTTAGTAAATAATGGGTTTTCAAATAGAAAAGGTGACACTGAAATATATAATTATCGATCGAGAAATAACCGAACCGACAATGAAGCAATATTTAATGGAACCGTCACAACAACCTGTTATCAAAACACGATGAACAGCGGCTACCAAGTGGATGAACGAGCCCTACAGTCAATCATCCATAATATAATATCAAGAGCACAACGAATAACGGAAAAATATAAAACTTCTGATCTACTACAAAAACAAGAAAATTAAAAACCTTCTCATTAATAAAAATCCCTGTAAAAATATTGGACTGCTTCAAGAAACTAATATTGTTTCTAAATTTTCATGTAATATAGATGGTTGTAGACTTCTTCAAAATATAAACTACATTGGTCTTACAATATAACACGACCTTAAGCCGCCGACTCACATGCTACAATCTGGAGGACCCAAGATGAACCACATGCGGGAGGCTCACAATGAGACATCACCCGATCCGAGCGACATTATAGGCCTGCACCAGCATAGTTCTGCGGTGCCCCGACCCATGATTGAATTAATACATATTATTTCAACCATGCCCTGACCCATCGAGACTGGCGATAGCTGAGTGAGTCATAATCAAGAGCGAGTCTCCAGCTATTAACTTCCAGACTATGGTATTTGTCCGGACGCTTAAATTTCATTCACAGTAATTTTAAACTTATATTACAAATTTTGTCCACAATACCCTTTATTTGTACTACTGTCACTCCCAAAAGTTAAATTTCAAGTGATGCAAAACCTTCACCAGCTTGATAATGAAAATTTTATATTCGAAACGTCGCATTCCTTTAAAATGTCATTTGGCAATCTGATTTTGATCCCTCGCAAGAAATTTTGCTACATTTTTGAAAAAAATAATATTGTTAATAAAAAGCATGCTCTGATCTTCAATAATTATTGAACTTGCATAAAAGAAAGGCATCTGCGGAAATACACCAATTACAAAAAGTATTTCCAGCAAAATTTCAATATTCAATGCTTCTTGTAACTTTGAGATGAATGTTTGTTGCATTCGAAACAGCGTTAATAAACTAAAACTACTTCCTGAAACATGTCTATTGATCTACCAACAACGTCTTCTGAAGAATTGTTCGACTCTCTGATAATTTAAGTGAACGAATTCTCTGCCAGGCCTATACTTTCAAAAAATATAACTCAGTACTCACTGCAGTGAGTGACAGAGAGCGCATTTTCTCGACGACGAAAACTTGAGGTCATGGATGGACGGACAGACGGACAGACAGACAGACGGACAGACAGACAGACAGACAGACATGGCGAGCACAATAGTGCATTTTTTCCAGAAATGAGAAAATGCGCTATAAATTAAGAGATCGTAAGTTCATCAGCCAATCATTGACGGTCTTTCAAGCAAAATCCACCAATCATAGACAAGAAAATAGAGCGTAAGTACTTACGTTCACTTAGCGAGTTTTGAAAGTATTTGAAGTATCATTTATCTCACGCGTATAAATCAGCAAATTCTGTCATCGAAAAACTTCACTACAAAACTACACTATACAGTATACCCACCCCTTCAGATGAAGCATATAATGTAGTGCATTGAAAGGAATCAAGAGTGCGGATATCGTGAGTATGACGTGTTCTTTTTTATCTCAAGAACATTTCTGTACAGAAAATTTTTGTGCGATTTTCCTCAAAATGTAACGTTGCAGGAAATCAGGCAAGGAGATATAACAAGACCTTGTGTTGTGACTGCCATATAAATATCACTATTCATTAATATAATTTCAATAAGCTGCATAAGGGATAGATAATAAGGGATTTGAAAATAAGGGATTTCAAATCCCAATAAGGGATTTGAATCTGAATGGTGCAAAATTTCAGTTTCAGGCTGTTATGATGTCTCGATATGTCTTACGTTAAAATATATCCTCTAGAATAAAATACTTTGAAATTTGAGTTAAAATTATTCTGTACTACATTTAAGCTTAGACTGGCTGGTATTAAAATATACTAATTATCTTCATTCAAAGCAAAAGATTCAAAATGAATCACTTCAAAGGGAATAAGTTGATCAAGAAATCACAAGGAAATATTTAATTAACTGAGTTAGGATCGAAGAAGTTATGATATCGTTGGAGGTATTTAGGCAAGGCTTGACCAATTATCTGAAAGCAAAGTCTTTTCAATATGTGAGCAGATAAATAAAAAAATTAATGCGACTTTAATTAATCGCCCGCAAAAATGCAATATGTTGGGAAAAACAAAACATTTTTGTAGGAGGAATGTTTATGGACTGGAAGATGACGCAAATTAATAATAATTGGTCATTCATATATGCAATTTCTGTATTTATGACCGTCTTTTGCAGTAATAAATAAAAATTCACTTGTTTTCTTTTAAATAGCAAAAGTTAACAGTTATACAGTGACTAACACATGTATTTATCGTCAAAGTTACCAGTTATTCAGTGACTAAATCTAAATATCTAAATAGAATCATTCATTAATTCTAGGTAAAATTGTTATTCAAATTGTCTTTTTGAAAAATAAATTGTGACGGGGAACGAAGCGTTGAGGAAACGAACTAACAATTTAATTGCCAAATTTGAATATTTTATATTTAGTTCTGCAAGTCATTAAAGACTTTAGTGAAGCTACTTGTCACTTTCTAAGATGAGACTTAACGAGTTTTCCGAAGTTAGTTAAAGTTCATTCGAAATATTTTCAGCAAGTTCCGGTTTTGAGGAGCGACGTCTCTACGCGTATCTTTTTCCGTAGTTAACAGTGTTCACCAAATTCCGCCTTTCATAAGATTCGCCAAGAAATATATTTAAACAGGGTCGTTGTGCTGCGAATTTAATTTAAAAATCTGATATTTCTTACATACACAATTTTTTCACATCATCTGCGTGATTTGGCGAGAATTTTTTGTGAATAAAAAAAATTTGTCTAAGCCATGTACTGAATTTGTTCCCAAGTGTGACAATAGGAAAGTTGTTACTATTCCTTTCCCTAATTTGGCCCCGCATCTGAGACTTTGTCAATGGAATTAAAAGTTTTATTCGCCAAATTTCTCGCCGGGTGTAAATCTTGATGTGTTGTTAGTAATAACAATTTTAGAATCAACTCGTTTTTCGGGTGCAATGATACTCTCCCTGTTCATATGAGATCGTCCCTAGTTTACAGATATAGTTGTGCGCAGTGCGCATCAGCATACGTCGATATGACGTCACGCAATTTCTACATATACTAGGCTGGCAGAGCATAAGGAAGGAGTTATAGAACGGGGAACCTACTTGCATATCCCTCTCATTCTGCTGTACGTGTTCATGCCTCTGCATCTGACTTCTGTATCTGACCTCTGTATCTGACCTCTGTATCTGACCATTGCATATTACCTCTGTATCTGACTTCTGTATCTGATCTCTGTATCTGACCTCTGTATCTGACCTCTGTATCTGACCTCTGTATCTGACCTCTGTATCTGACCTCTGTATCTAACCTCTGTATTTGACCTCTGTATCTGACCTCTGAATCTGACCTCTGTATCTGACCGTATCTGATTGTTCTAGCTTTCACATCCGGTTTTACAGATATATGAATTTTAGAATCCCTGTATATATTCGAACAGAGCCTAGTCTGAATGCCGTTTTTAGCTCCTTTCCCCTCGAAATATTAAATAGATAGATGAAATAATTAATATTAATAGATAGATGAAATGAGTGTTTGTTTCATGTCGTCATTTGCTTGTTTCCGTTTTAATACCTGACAGTGAAAATTGATTGCATTTGTTTTGCTAGGACTTGTGTTATGAACTGACGATGGAGCTGGACTCCGAAACATTTTCTCTTATAAAGAAATGGCGAATTTTTGTGGTATTGTCTTTGCTCTTAAATCAATGATTAATTTGCGATTAATGCAAACTAGTTAGTTTAATACATAAACGAGATGACGGTTTGAGCAATATGTATATCCGCATCGAAAGAAATTGTTTTGGCATAAGAAATTGTTGTTTGTAAGATGAAAATTCATGTATAAAAATGTATACAAAATTGCAGTCGTCCAATATCTCTTTTCGTTATAGTGCCAACATGACGTCAATAAGGGATAAACATTTAATCCATCAATTCTTTGACTCGTTCATGTGCGAGTAATAATGATGAATATAATCTATTCCGGTTGACGAGACTAGATCTGGAAGCAGTTCTCTTGGATCCAACCCAATTTTGGTTCTAACTACAGGTTTGATTTTAAACCTGTTGGTCCTCTTTAACCGATTGTTAAATATGCCAGTTGGTCCTAATAACCGGAGTGTCGTGAATTAATTAGTGATGAACGGGATTTATTGAACGTGCATGATTTCGACAGTTTATGATTAGGTCCAAATAAGCGAGCGGTTTGATCAACCGGGATCTGTATTTACTGTATCTGTATTTACTGTATCAGTATTTAATGTATCTGTGTTTACTGTTTCTGTATTTGCTGTATCTGTTTTTACTGTATGTGTATTAATGAAGAAGCATAAATGCACACCATGCATCTGATTTCCAAATCAACTAATAATCTGGGGAAAAAGTTCATTCTAGGATCTTAAAGAATGTGATTTGAATTTGTCCATTCTCAATCAGAATAGGTTCTCCTTTTGTGATTGTTGTTATGTTTGATCATTAAGTGTTGTAATTGTGTTGGGTTAAATGTGCTTACTTTTTGGTCAATTGTAATCTTGTTGGTAGGAAAGTATGGCTAAATAATTGAAAAAAAAAAATTTATGTTATAGCAACTAATTTTTTTTCCTACTCCCAATTGATATTAATTTCTTTGATTGAAATCTAATTGGCAAAAGTGAAAATATATATTATTGATCCTAAATTATGAATAACTAACTCCTTTGTTCACTAGCCCCACAATTTTCATATATCGATTATAGGTAAAATATTTCCATTTGTAGTTTCATAATTTATACTCTTGTCCCTGTTACAAAAATTTATTGAGAGACATCAATGCGAATTATAAATTCATTTTATCAAGTAGAGGGTGAGAGGTTAGGCAATACGCAAGATTTTGAAATAAGCGAACTTGAAATTTTAAATACAATTAAATATTTGAAATAAGCGAACTATAATTCTCGACTAAAATGTTGAAATTTTAAATACAATTAAATACAGGCACCTTAAGATAAAATAACCAAATGGTATTTAGTCGATATACTACGTTTTAAAAGTAAAGAATACAAATCTTCTCAGGTACATTTAAAAATACATTAGCGTGGAAAAGCCAAATTAATCTGTATAAACTACCTCATTTTAACTAATTTCTAACAATTTCTAAGTTTTTCAAAATTAAATAAATTTTAAAGTTTATAAAATAAAACACTTCTCGGTATAATAGATATAATAGATATTAAGTTAAATTAAATGGACAGAAATTGTCCATAAGAAAATATGCCTGATCAGAAAAAACTTCCCGGTATAATAGATACTGTATAATAGATATTAAAACCAATTTTTAAGTTTTTCAAGATTAAATAAATGTTAAAGTTTATAAAATAAAAAATTTCTCGGTTTAATAGATATAATAGATATTAAGTTAAATTAAAGAGACAGAAATTATCCTTAAGGAAATATGCCTGATCAGAAAAAGCAGCTGTCTGGCCCTGAGGATGGTGTGCTGATGTTCACTATGGCGCTCCATGTGGCGATCACACCGCCCATGAGCCCGGCCACCATCACCACGTACAGAATGATTCTCTCGAAGAATGGTACGAACCTGAAGATAATAATTATTAAAATAAATGATTTGGTATGATTAATGTTTTGTTATGAGTTCAAACACTACCATCACACCACCCATGAGACATGCCACCATCACCACGTACAGGATGATCCGTTCATAGAACGGCGCGTCAAAGATTATAATAAAAAGTTTATTATGAAATAATGATTTTAATAGTTCAGTCATTGACATCATCCCACCCTCGGTCAATTCATTTTAGTTCGACACTGATCGGATGAGTTGTTTATTCATTGGAAGTGACTGAAGAGCTATGTTTTGTTGACGAATCATAAGAAATTTATTTAAATTCTTTGTAAAAGCTGTTCTATTGTTTTTTCTAATGTTTTTTGGAAACAATAAAAAATACCTATGGGAACACGAAGTGCGGTCAACTTTAATATAAGAATCATGATATTTAAATCATTTGCAAAAACTGTTTTAATGCTTTTTCTTTTTTTATAAAAAATCTAAATTATGAAAACACGAAAGCCACCTGTAATATGAGAATCGCAACAGTTTTCTTGTTCAAAAAGTTCACAATCTCGTCACACTGATATTTTGTTGATAATTTATACACAGCTTTGCTCACCTGTATGCCTCTCCTCTAGCATCTAAGGAGTCGGAGAGGCGGAGGTAGCAGATAGGAGGCAGGACAAATGACATTAGCGTCACTGTTGAGGCGCCGACTAAATCCAGAATTTTACCGAAATCCGGAATGGCGAGACCGACGACGATCTCGAGAAGCACCAAGAGAGTGCGCACTACGCACCGTTTCCATCCAAACCCTGGAAAATGTTTCAGGAATTTCAAGAAATCGGGAAAATGCAGTCCTGAAAATCAATCTCTGGAAGTCAGGTTGTGCAATGGGGAAATATCGGACTAGCGATGTCAGGATTTTACAGGGTGTTTACCTTTGAATTTAACATTAAAAATTAATAATTTTTTATTAAAGTTAAAGAAAAAAAACCTAATGCTTCTGAAAAGTTTACATTTGATAAAAAGAACATTTTGAAAAAATAATAATTTGTATCACAATTTGGAATTTAGGCTGAAATTTGAGGTCTTTTAGTTGCAAAGGTTGAATTTATTTTTGCATCAGAAATGTATAAACATTAATATTTGGAGCAACATTTTTGCAATGATTTAGTTTGGTAATAAGAGTTTAATAAAAATAAAAATAAAATTAATGATGATTATA
The DNA here is from genome assembly GCF_000764305.2 of Hyalella azteca. Classification (NCBI taxonomy): domain Eukaryota; kingdom Metazoa; phylum Arthropoda; class Malacostraca; order Amphipoda; family Hyalellidae; genus Hyalella; species Hyalella azteca. The sequence continues at coordinate 278,254 of NW_025936767.1, read as the reverse complement.
GTAAATTATAATAGTAAAAAATAATATATGATAATAATAATACATACAAAAATTAATATTTGAATCAACATTTCTCTCACTCCTGGGGATTAATATAAAAGAATTATAAATAATAAATAAATTAATATTTGAATAAACCTTTCCCCTCACCCTTTGGGATATTGAGGGGCAAAGGTTGAATTTGTTCTTGCATCAGAAATGCATAGACACTAATATTTGCAGAAACATTTTAGGAATTATTTAGTGTGATATAAAGAGTATAGTAAATACTACAAAATTAATAAATATTATAGTAAATAATTATAATTATAGTAAAAATTATTATATAATAATAAGTATTAAATAAATTAATATTTGAATAAACATTTTTAATATTGTGCTAAATTATAATAGTAACAAATAATAAATAACAATTATAAATAATAAAAATAAAATAGATTAATATTTGAATCAACATTTCCCCTCACTCCTGGGGATGTTGGGGCTAATGATAATTAAATAACTAATTGAATAAACAATTTCCCTCACTCCTGGGGATGTTGAGGGCTACTGTTAATTAAATAATTAAATGAATAAACATTTCCCTTACTCCTGGGGATGTTGAGGGCTACTGTTAATTAAATAATTAAATGAATAAACATTCCCCTCACTCCTGGGGATGTTGAGGGCTAATGTTAATTAAATAATTAATTGAATAAACAATTTCCCCTCACTCCTGGGGATGTTGAGGGCTAATGTTAATTAAATAATTAAATGAATAAACAATTCCCCTCACTCCTGGGGATGTTGAGGGCTAATGTTAATTAAATAATTAATTGAATAAACAATTCCCCTCACTCCTGGGGATGTTGAGGGCTTCCTCGAGTCCTTGGGTGACGGGGTTGACCAGGATGACGTAGGCTGTAAGGAGATGCAGCAGGACGAGAGCCTGTGTCACCTGCACAGCGTAGCCGCTCACTGCCCGTAGGATGTTGCCTGGTACCTCCTCTCCTACTACGGCGTACCCCACCGTAGAGATGGGCACGTACATCAGCAGCAACACTGCCAGAAAACGCAAATTATTATGTAAATAATCAGCAATAGTGTCAGAAAAAAAGCAAGTTGTTATGTACCTAATCAGAAACTGTGTAAGACAATGGCATGTTGTTGCGTACGTCAGCAGCAACACTGACGGTGAAATGTAAGTTGGACATAATCGGTAACACCGCAAGAAAAAGTTGTTACGTACATCAGTGACAATACTGTCAATAAAGCGTATGGTGTGACCTACATCAGCATCAACGCTGTCAGAAAAGGCAAATTGTTATGTGCATAATCAGCAATACTGTAAGAAAAAGACAAGTTGTTATGTTCATATCAGTAACACTGTCGGTGAAATGCAAGTTGTTACATCAGCTGCAACACTGTCGCAGAAATGCAAGTTGATACATAATCAGTATAACACTGTAAGAAAAAGGCAAGTTGCTACGTACACAATCAGTAACTCTGTAAAAAAGGCAAATTGTTTCGTACATCAGCAGCAACACTGTCAGTAGATTGCACGGTGTGGTCTACATTAGCAGCAACACTGTCAGTAAATCGCAGGTAATTATTATATCGGCAATAACATTTCAGTAAAACTCAAGTTATAAGTATATCAGCAACAATTCTGTCAAAGATATATTGAACTTGAACTTGTCAGAGGGTTGAGGCCTTTCCCAAGGCTTGTCCATCTCTCCACAGTCATGACTCGAACTTTGATTTACTTCGCATACGGTGGTGCTGGGGTTGTTGAAAAGTGTTTACATAAATAAACGTAGAAATTTATTCCTGGCATTGCGGCTCATAAAGTGATGCCAGGTCACTTCAGTAATGTCAATAAGGCTTTGGAAGCAGTCCACAGATAAAGACGAGACCAAATTATCAGGCAGGCTATTCTACCAGTCGATAATCCTATGAGAAAATAGTTTCCTCTGATGTTGAGCCGATATTTGTTCATATCCAACTTCATAGAGTGACCTGTAGTAGCCTTGGTGAATATAGTTGAAATGCACGACTAACCTCGTAAGAAATAATATTCCCCGCGAATAATAATGATATTGCCAACATGTACTGTAGCCTGCAGTGTATGCTGGACGCTGAACTTTGTAGTACCCGATCAAGTATTCCAAGCTTGGGAATATTCCCGTGAAAGTATTCCCAGTTTGGCGATCCAAGCTTGATAATCTCAAGGATCACAGCCTCTCGTAGTAGGGCTTGTGTTTAGGAGTATACCCAGAAGTTTCCTAGCCTGTCTCTCCACATCTTCAACGTAGCTGAGAAGGGCCTTATGCTTCTAATAATATGAATTAATTGGCTAATTAATAATAACAATAATAATTATTATAAAAATTAATAAAAAAATTAATAATGGTCTAATGGTAGGAATTATTTGCAATAGCAAAACTAAAAAAGCGAAATATGTCCTTAAAATATTGCCTGTATGAATGTACAGGTTGGTACTTTAACCATTGCAACAGATCATAATAATATAAGTATTAAAATCACTTGTTTGCTTGAATCCCAAGTTAACCAGGAATTTAAATTCCTGATCATAATAATATAATCAAATATTTCGACTGTCAACTCTTGCTAAAAAATTTCTTATATAACCCGATATAGAAAATAATTTGATTGTCATAATCGTAAACCTAAGGCAAGGAGAACTGTTGAACCTCCTCTTCTGTTGCACAATAGAATTCTGTAGCCTTTGAGTCAAAATCCTTAGTGATTTTGAGTCAATGAATTTGAATCCTTGAGTCAATGAATTTAAAATTAAATTGATCTTTCCAATTATGAACCTGAAGCCAGAAAATCTGTTGCACTCTCTGTTCAATTTCAGCTGCGCCAAAGAAAGTCGTAACCGTTCAGCTTGAAAGTGTAAAATATTTTTCTTTAATTGAAATTCTGAAGGAAGGAAAACAGTTGCACTTCCTGCTTAATTTCAGCTGCGCCAGATAAAACTGTAACTATTAAGCTTACAAATGTGGAATGTTTTTTTTTAATTAAAATCCTGAAGCGAATTAAATTAAAATCCTGAATTAAAGGATTTCAATTCACTCCTCATTCAATTTCAGTTGCGCCAAAGAAACCCGTAACCGTTAAAGCCACTCACCTAGAAAAGCAATGGCGACACTCTGAGGAAATTTGGACCGGTCTTTCATGTCATTTTGTATGGTAGGGAAAGTTGCCGCTCCTCCAAACGAGAAGAGTATTGTTCCGAACCCCAGGAAAAACGAACGAAAACTTGTACCGTTATTTTCTTTGACTTCAATCGTGGGAGCATCAACGATGAGCTTGATGACGACCACGAAAACAGCTATTATTGTTGTCGCCATGGCAACGATCGCCGTGGGCCTGAGAGGTAATATGCTGATATTAATGTCATGTCCAAAATGTTAAGAATGAACTTTATTGGTGATATTGTTCAGTAGACAAATAGAAGGTTGCGAAGATAGCAATTATTTGGAATGGGAGGGAGAAGATGGGAGTAGGAGGGTGCAGGGAAAATGTATTTCGGAATATGCGTGTCGAAAAAAACTTAGAAACAAATGCCAGATACACGTTGAGAATAGGTCGGTAAATGAATAATAATAATTATTATTATGATGAATAAATATTAAATGAAATATTATTATTATTATTACTGATATTATATTATGCAATAAATAATTGTAGAGTGTGAATACATGTTTCACCATTCAAATCATTGCTTGTCATTACGTTTGGAGCGTTATGGGACCTAATTCTTTCATAGATTCAATAGCATCAATATACGATTTGTTATTCGTGATAAAAATTATATTATATTAATACAGTTTATGTATGGTGTGACTCGATTTCATAAAAAGAATAATATATTTATAAATAATGTTCATAATTTATGTTATGTGCTTTTAAATTAAATCAATTGGTAACATATTATTAGCCTTGAAGTATCATGCATGAATGCTAAAAATATCAAATGATTTAGGCGTTCGATGGTACAGCAGTTCAGAAAATATACTCTTAACGAATATATGTTATATATTTTGTGAATATGAATTATGCATTAATAGCTTACGTAATGCTGTGCTTATAATAATAACTTAATTTCAATACTAAACAATTATTCTCTATATTAAACCTCTATATATGAATTTGTATCATTTAACTGGAAAATATTATAATTATGATAATTAATATATATTCATATCATTTTATTAGGGTCAACACTCAGTTCTGACCAGTTCAAAAAATATATATTAATATTATAATATTATAATATTATAATATTATAGTTAACTCAGCCCTTAGGCGCGCCGAGCCACGAATATTATCATTTTACTTTCAAGCATTAGAATAACGATTATTATCACAATAAATATGACAATAAAATATATTCATATTATTATATTAATTCTACTATCTACTCGGCTCCCTAACCAGAATCCTTAGGCGTGCCGATCCACGAATTTGATCAATTTACAGAAGTACATTAAAATAACGATTATTATGATAAATATTTATAATAAAAAACTATTCATGTTATATTAGTTATATTATCAATTCAGTTACCTGACCAGAAGTCCTTGGGTGTGCCGATCCACGAATTTTATCATTTCACGTACAAGCATTAGAATGATGATAATAATGATAATAAATAATTATAACAATTAAAATATATTCATATTATATTAGTTCTATTGTCAGCTCAGCTCCCTGACCAGAAATCCTTATGCGTGTCAAGCCACGAACTTTATAATTTTACTTATAATAATTAAAATGATGATTATTTTGATGAATTATTATAACTAAAAAAATATTTTGATATTATTATATTAGTTCCATGGCCAACTCAGCTCCCTGACCACAAATCCTTAGGCGTGCCGAGCCACGAATTTTATAATTGTACTTACAAGCATTCGAATCATGATTAATAATAATAATTAAAAATAATTAATAATATTAATAATTAAATTATAACAATAAAAATATGCCCATATTATTACATTAGTTCTATAATCAGCTCAGTTCCCTAACCTGAAATCCATAGGCGTGCCGAGCCACGAATACTTACATTTTACTTACAAGCATTAGAATCATGATTAATAATAATAATAATAAATAACTATATCAAGAAAAATATATTGATATTATTATATTAGTTCTGTTATCAATTCAGTTCCCTGACCAGAAGTCCTTAGGCGTGCCGAGCCACGAATTTTATAATTTACCTACAAGCATTAGAATGATGATGCTAATTATAATAAATAATTATAGCAACAAAAATATATTCATATTATATTAGTTCTATAATAAATTCAGCTCCCTGACCAGAATCTTTGTTCGTGCCGAGCCACGAATTTGATCATTTTACTGACATACATTAGAATAACTATTATTTTTATAAATATTTATAACAATAAAAAACTATTCATATTATATTAGTTCTATTATCAATTCAGTTCCCTAACCAGAAGTCCTTAGGCGTGCCGAGCCAGGACAGGGGTACTAGCAGCCCCCCCACGAGCAGCGTGCAGTAGCAGTGCGAGGAGAAGACCAGGGGCGCGTGCTCCCCCAGCAGCGCTTGCAGGATGTCCCCTGACAGGATCAGGAACACCGTCGTCACCCCCACCAGCGTCAGGTTCTGTGCCACCACCACCAGCAGTCTGTGTAATACAATTGTGTGTTATGTGTGTTATGTGTGTGTGTGCGTCATAACCACCAGCGTCAGGTTCTGTGCCACCACCACCAGCAGCCTGTGTAACACAATTGTGTGTTATGTGTGTATGTATGGGTGGGCCATCACACCCCCACCAGCGTCAGGTTCTGTGCCACCACCACCAGCAACCTGTGTAATACGATTGTGTGTTATGTGTGAGTGTGTGGGTCATCACCATCAGCAGTCTGTGTAATACAGCAGATTGTGTAATACAATTGTGTGCGTTATGTGTTGTGTGTATGTGTGTTTGTGTGTGGGTCATCACCACCAGTAGCCTGTGTAATACAATTGTGTGAGTGTCTTATGTGTATGTCTTATGTGTATATCTGTGTCACCACCATGCAGCTGCCAGGGCAACACTATTGTGTGAGTATATGTTATGGTTCTATGGTGCATCACACCATACAGCAAGCAGGGCAATACACAAATTGTGTGAGCGTGTGTTGTGTGTGCGTGGTGCATGCTATCACCACCCGCAGCCTGCTAACTCACTATAGCAGCCTCTATAGCATTCCCAGCTTCACTATGCAATTTATCATCCATAATGAACTTCCTTTCCTAGAAACGAGTGAAAAATGCCGGGAAATTATTTTTGGAATTATTTAAACGAAGCAATCAAAGGCGTAGAATTCACTTAAACCTAGTCAAATTAAACCAATATAAAGAAGCCATAGCAATCACAATCCTGTGTAGAACACGAGTCCAAACGAAAATTTGATTATTACATCACGGACATACATCAAGGATTACTGTGTGCCACTAAATATGTTAAAATTAAGAATTATATTCTTATTGTCCAACCTCTTCTTCCTTGCTTATTCTACTCTCTCCTCTCTACTCTCTACTCTCTAGCGACACTATTATTATATACATGTACTACACTAATATATTATACTATTCCTATACACTAATATATTACTACCGATACTGATATAATATATTACCATAAAAGTTTATGATAAATGATGGACCCAATTTAACAAATTTGTATTTATTAAAGTTTATATTCAAAATGGAAAATATTTACGTTCACCGATATAAAATAATTTTTTATAGATATTTATATGAATGTCCCCTTTGTGCTGCTAATGCTAGTGCAAATGCTAATTAAGAAGCTCCTTAGAAGCACTGACAATAGAGAGTTGTTAATTAAGTCAGTTCCAAAGTTGTTTTACTCACTAATATTAATATATACAATTCAAAGTCCCATTCAGATAATTCACAATTCTGCCAACTGGCATCGTTACATGTTAATTCAACCAAACAATGTACAATTTGTTCGGTCTGCTCAGCGTCGCGTCTTCGACATAAAGAAATCAATTACAAAAGTTGCTTTGTTAAAGATAATTCATAAATTTATCATATGAATATTAATAATTTTAAATATGGAGATAATATTGCTACTCACTTGCCGGGTCTGCCAAGAGCCTCATACCCAAGGAGAAGTAATCAATTACATAAGTAATTTTTGCCTAAGATAATATATCAATTTATCATATGAATATTAATAATTTTAAAATATGGAGATAATATTGCTACTCACTTGCCAGGCCTGCCAAGAGCCTCATACCCAATGGAGGGGTACGGGGTGCGACAAGCAGTCTTGTATTTGGGGTAATGTTCCTCCAACATCACCCAGGACAACCCCAGTCTTGACCCCGACACCCCAACCCCAACACCGAGAGCCAACAGCAGCACCACTCCTCCCCAGCCTGGCGAGGAAATTTAGTGGAAAATTTTTAGGACTATTTTTTAGTGTCATATAATGCTTAACAAAGTAGTTAAACTGCTTAATTAAGCGGTTAAACTGAATAACTAAGCGGTTAAACTGCTTAACTAAGCGGTTAAACTGAATAACTAAGCGGTTAAACTGCTTAGCTAAGCGTTTAAACTGCTTAGCTAAGCGGTTAAACCGCTTAACTAAGCGGTTAAACTGAATAAGCAGTTAAACCGCTTAACTAAGCGGTTAAATTGCTTAACTAAGCGGTTAAATTGCTTAACTAAGCGATTAAACGGCTCAATTAAGCAAAGAAACTTAATTATTTTGGTACTAAGATACTTCTTAATCAGAAATACGAGTATTGAAAATATAATTAGTTTTTTTTTTCTGTAAAAACAATTTATATAAATGAAATTTTCAATGATGTTTTTAAAGAATAAGTTATAATATTGATATTCTTTGATAGAAGGATATTATATGATGCAATTTTAAGGAATAGGCAAATTTTTCTGGAGTCTATCTCCAGATAGACTCCAGAAATATATCTATTCTATTTAAATATATATCTAGATTTCAATACTGAATTGGAAATGAATTGACTTGAGGTAAAAAATAAATTGCCAAAACATAGTCATAATTATTCCGAAATGAATATAAATGTGTTTGAATTGAAATTCAATGCTTAAATATGAAAATTGAAGCATATCATGATTTATTATTACAACCGTTATATTCAATGGCAAATATATAGATTAATCGATACCATCTAACAATTTTATTCAATCTAACTCTACAGTCAATGAAATATAATATTACCAGTCCTATAACTCCTCCCTTCATGCTCAGCGACCCTAGTGTAAAGGTTGAGTGCCAGTGTACCAGTTATTATTATATTTTATATTAGTACCAGTGTTAGTATTAGTACCAGTTATTAGTACTATTATATTAGTACCAGTGTTAGTATTAGTACCAGTTATTACTACNCACATCTAGATGTGTATAAGAGACAGCTATAAAGCACATAATCACAGGACATAATCTTGATAATTAGCATTGAATTACTGGAAAATATATAACTAAGAACTATAAAACACATAATCACAGGACATAATCTTGATAATTATCATTGAATTACTGGAAAATATATAACTAAGAACTATAAGGCACGTAATCACAGGACATAATCTTGATAATTATCGTTGAATTACTGGAAAATATATAACTAAGAACTATAAGGCACGTAATCACAGGACATAATCGTGATAATTATCATGGAATTACTGGAAATTATAAACAGCTAAGGTACATAATTATCACTGAGCATAATCGTAATAATTATCATGGAAGTACTGGAAAATATTCAACTAAGAACTATAGGGCAGTTCCAGGAATAAGGAATTTCAAATAATTATGAAATGAAATTATGAAATGAATTTCATAATTTCGTATACATATAAGGGAATTTCAATCACTCCAGTAATTCGTTTAACGAACTTACTAGATTGTATCAAAACAGCTCTAATGAAGGAACTGGTTAGTATCATATATACAACTAATTATATAACTGGATATTATAGTATTATGAAGACAGCTCCAATTAAATCATTAGAGAGAATCATATGAATTTTTTTATTAAAATGTTGGTGAGCATCATTGAGACAAATGTGGTATACTAGCCTGAAATTCATCCCATGACAGAACCATGAGTCTGGGTTCGATATCACCAAAAAATGATTTCAGTTGTTCTCTGAATAAAAGAGAAATAAAAAACATGAATGAAACAAATGCATAGTACACTGCCGAGGAAGAACAAGACTTTAATGTTGCATAGTATCAATAATATGAAATTTATTTGATTAGGGGAAGGTAACGAAATATATAGAATCTAGCTTATGCGTTAAAAAGCGCCATTGGTTTGTGAAGCTATGACTCGTGTGATTCATCAAAAATTCACTACTCAATGTAAATTTATCACTGTTTAAATTCAAGGAGCTCATTGGTTTTCATTCGCACTGATCCTGATTAAGCAAAATTACAGGGCGATATCGACACATAAATGTTTAATTAGAACCCTTATTCATAGTTAAAACATAAGGCTTACTATGCGATGGTTCGAGGCTTCCGTTGCCCAGGTTCATAAATTCGCCGCCTTTGCCCGTCGTGCAAATAATTTTGTTTTCACTGCGAAAAGCAGCCCCATCTTCCACGTGGTTTTCTTTAGGCTGAATCTTCATCGCGAAGTTGTTCGTTGACGGTTTCGACTCCATCTTTTATTCCTTCAATTAACTTAGTTATTTTAGTGTTCTTTGCAAAATAATTTTTTTCTTGAATTTTTTTCGAAAAATTACGTTTTTCTAAAAATTTACGGTACCTTTTTTTAAATATTTTCAAGTGACGTTGATCTGTTGTTGTTCGACCGTTAAAATATTTCGACCGTTAAATAAGAATTGTGTGTTTAATTGTATTTATTATTTTGCAATTTTTTGATCACCAACATTATATAGTCATGCAATGAACATTACTTAACGGAATGAAAAATAATAAAACTTAGGTAATTTTTTCTCATGTATCGTTCATTTCTTGATTTCCTCTTTCCTTAAAGACGAGATGCTCAGTAAATCTGGCACTCATTAAAATATTAAGAAGTAAATTCGTCGTTTTTTCTTGGAATGTCGAAAATTAATGGGAAACTTCGATAAATTTCGTTGCAGATAAGAAAAATTCAACCTAGAACAACAATTTCTAAAAAAAATTTCTGTAGATTCCTGAAAAGAATAAAAGTCACATATTAAACGACCGAAACAATATCAGTAAAAATTATAAAGTTGGGGGTGTGATAGATTTAAGAAGTCTGTTATATCCGATATAAATGGCATTAAAATTATTTAATTATATAAAGAGTTTTTTTCACGGAGCACGAATATTGCTGATATGACAATTCCATTATAATAACACGAAAGAAATATTTTGAAAAATAAAAATTCGTTTAAAAATTGTTTTTTTAGAGACAACTCTTCTATAGGTGCCAGTGTCTCCGACGTTACACATGTACAATGAATTTCTTATTTTATTTTTAAATATTAAAAACAATTTTTTTAATTATTTTATCATATAAATTGTTTTAATTTTTTTAAATTAATCATTCTGTCAATTGATTCAGGCATTGTCTCCGACTTTACGCACGAGTGCAAATTTTCAGATCGATTGGATATTTAGAAGCGTGATAAATATCGATTATAAGATTTGTAGCACACACATCAACAAACAAACAAGAAGTGAAGTTAAAGTGAAGTGTTGTAAAAAATAGGCTGAGAAAATGCGCAAGGCACAAGCCACTCGATAGTTCTTATGTTTCCTATTATTATTTATCTTCTTATTATTATTTTCTTATTCTTTCAGCGGTAAAATTAGCGAAAAAATCACCATAGGTCTACGAGCCTTCAGACTAGACAAACTTTTTCGAAATTCCTAAGTGCATTTGACGTCGTCATATCTGCAGCCTGCTGAGAGTCCCTTCATATTGCCAGATTCCATTAAACTGCGAGATCGAATTCAGACTACGAGCATGGGTTGCTTGGTGAAGAATTTTCCATTTCATTTGCTCGAAAAAAAATAATCCATGGAAAGTAGATATCAAAATCAGAAACTTATTTATTTATGACATCTATGAAAAAATGATTGTAAATTTCAGTAATATGTAAGTTTCAGTAATATGGTTGTAAGTTTCAGCAATAATTTTGGTCATACTTTTTCATAATCCTGCAAGATAAAGTTTGTAAATCTGTATTCAAAAAAATTAATACAATCAATTTTCGTAGCTTTGAAGCTCAACGTTCCATTTATTCCATAGTCATTTCACGTTAAAGATTCTCCCCCATTTTTTCGAACAGTTTTTGTATTATTTAATGTTTTTACTATATAATAATTTAGGTTTCGTTATATATAATGCGATTTCTGCGAGAAACTTCAAGAAGTAATAAATGCTGCTAGCATGGGAGGTTGAGCTGCACCACCAATTCAATTAATTATTGTATAGAAACAAACGTAAAAATTTTTACATGATAAATAAAGAATAACAATCGGGAGTTGGAACGGTGTAATTCAACTTGCTTAAAATGTGTAATTAATCACGATTTTCTCTACGAACGGTCGCAAATTATGGCTTTGGTCTCTATTGTAGAAGACTCTGATGATAAACTTTCCGTTAAAACTTGGAAGTTGGACTTTCAGAGCAGTAGCAGTTTGAAGATAGTTCATAAACTCGCTTATGAATGGCTGGAGCAGTCAAAAGTTAGATTGATTAGCAAAAATTTGATCAGAAATTACAGCTCATTGAGATTGATCTCAAAACAACGGTGATTATTTAACTGAACTTCTCAGAATATTTGAGAAATTACAATCTGACGAAATCCAAATAGCAAAGCCATCATGTTTTGACCAGATACGCAAAAAAATATTGTAAATGTATCAAGTTATTTGGCTCTCATGTTGTTCAAGATCAATGCTCATCTCCATTTTATTCTCAAATAACCACATTTTCCGTGTCAGTGTTTAGTATTGTGAGGCCTAATGGCCTGACATCTAGTTTAGATAAAAGTGAACTTTAGGGCATCAAATTTTAATTACATTTCGTCACCTGTTCATTGATAGCCGCAGGATTTCAAAGGAAAGTTTCACCGCAAGTTTGCATCCCGGAAACAATTATGGCGTGGAATGAAGGGGCCCTTGGCCACGGTATGTGAGACAGACACGACTCAACTTAGCTATGAGTTTCAAATAAACTTGTGCGAAATGAGTATTTGGCTTGAGAATGTCAATAAAAAACTCTTAGGATTCTGCCGTATTATACAAAGCGTGTTTTTAACGTGTGCGCCGTTTTGACACAAAAAGCATTTCTAAATTAAAAAAAATTATTCGCTTGAAATTTTATACCTTACTTTTATAAGTAATTCTCATTTATAGTGAGACCTTTATTGTATCTTGTGACCAGCTTTTCTATGCCATCTTCAAGTAAGCTTGCCGCCTGATTAGATAACATGATTTGACAGTTTCTTAATGAACACCTCTAGAAACAGCAGGAAACATTTCAGTTGAGGACGAAATCGTTAATTGATTGTTTTCTTTAACTTAAAAGTTCACTTTTTGAGGCAGATCACTTGCCCTAACTCAATTCCGCACCACTCCAACACTAATATTGTTTTCACAATCCACTTTACAGATTAGGCGATGGCTGTCAACTGATTCGAAGCCTGGAGCATAGAGAGACCGTATTTCGGTACCTACTTCGCACTAGGCTCGGCGTTATTTAAAAACGACACTTACTATCGGCGTTATTTAAAACGGCTCGGCGTTATTTAAAAACGGTACTTACTATCGGCGTTATTTAAAACGGCTCGGCGTTATTTAAAAACGGTACCTAATATCGGCGTTATTTAAAACGGCTCGGAGTTATTTAAAAACGGTACTTATTATCGGCGTTATTTAAAACGGCTAGGTGTTATTTAATTAAAATTGGTACATACTTTCGGCGTTATTTAAAACGGCTAGGTGTTATTTAATTAAAATTGGTACATACTTTCGGCGTTATTTAAAAACGGTACTTACTAAAAAAACACGCCTCGTACGTGTAACATCATATTTTAAACTGTTAATTTCATTGAATGAAATTAATAATTGATGATTTAACAAGTGATAATTCAGAATTGTTAGTTTTTAGTTTATAAAAAATATTTAGTTATATTTAGTTTTTATTATAAAAAAATTTATTTATTAAAATTGAATTCGGCTAATATGTACCTGATTTGAGGAGCACAAAAATTTCAACAAAAATGTGACGACTCTGAATTCCAAAAACACCAGATGATCCCATGTAGCAGACGAATTTATTCTTAAATAAGTAAATCAGCTAAAGTTTTCCGCTAATTTTCATTCTATTCAGAGCTCAGAGTATTGGATTCCAGACCAATTTAGAATCAAATCTAGTAGATAATCGTCAAAACTTTACTTATAAAGATATAATAGATCTTGTAATTGCTTCGCTAATATGCTAGAATATATGTTAATATATTGAAGCAGGAAATAGAAATATAGCTTTCGAAAATATAAATTTATTCTTACGCTTCTTCGCTCTTCGAATATTTAATCAAAGTTCTTTTTTCTATAAAAAGACTTAGGAATTGTAAAGCTTTAATTAGGAATAACGATTAGGCAGATTACTACCTGTGAAGATTTGTGCATTCAAAAATGTTGATTTTAGGCATCTTCTTCCATGTGAATTTCGGAAGTAAATCCTGATGTGGAAATATCAAAATTTTCAATTAAATTCCGTAGAAATTGTTAAAAAGAAATTCTGTCGGAATCAAAATTTCATTTTTTCATCCTTTGACAAAAAAATTACAAGGAACAAGTTGTCAAATAAGAGATAATAATAGGATTTTACTTTTCTTTCTTAGGAACTAATCACAATCCAGGGCCTCTTTTCTTTATTGGTGACCGGAAATTTTTCGAATTCGTCTGGAAATAGCGCAGTATTTTGGCACGTAAAATAACCCCATACAAATGACTACTATAGCTTCAGAAAAAACTGTTTCTTCACCAACGATTCTTTTATTCAAACGCTTGCTATGTGAAATGAAAGGAATATTTTCGAGAATCAGAGGTGGCTCATGAAAGTTTTTTTAGAGACATTAATCGAAACATTGCGCCGCCATGTGTACGGGGAGAGGTAATTAAGATACACGAAAATATACGCATAGTCATTTAAAAAGTTGCTGAGTATAATAAATTTTTCAATGCTCTAATGACAGTATATAGTCGGTAGGTATACTGACTTATTCAATGCACTAATGACCGTGTGTGGTACAGCTGAGCGTGAACTTTTAGAGACATTCATCGAAACATTTCTGCCATTTGTTCCGGGTAGAGGTAAGGAACACGAAAAGAAGCTCGTCATTAGCTTGAATTTTTGAATGCAAATAATATGTCAAAGGAAGGTGACAATTAAAGTGATAATTTCTTCATAATTAAATGCGGTGCAGCTTCAGATTAGCGATCGGATATTTGGAACGCCTCAGCAGTTTACTGCATTCTTGCGTGAAATTTTTAATTACCGCTCCTAATTACCATATTGATTTGATTTTACTCTTCGAATCAATTTAATTATTTTTGTTTTACATTTTGAATTAATTTAAATGGTTTTAAATTGAGGCTTCGAATTATATTTTCTCCACACGGGGTCTTATTTTAACACCGGGAAGTTTAGGTACTTTTTATTGAGTCGTTCTCGTCAGTAAAAATTTTTCCCTCATCAAATCAAGGCAGCGATAAAAAAAATGGTTCGCTATTTCGAAATACTGCAAAAAACAGAAATTTGCGCGCGACTTGCTATGCATTGTCGTTAAACATGTGGGAGATATTTATTCTATCAGGTGATATGGGTACCTTTCATAGCCTGAAAAATAACATACTGCACAAGGGAAAACAATCCATTACAATACATACTAAGTGTTCCTTGTTTTGAAATTAGTCATAACAATAATACTGAATACATTTGAATTATTTCATTAGACAAATTATAGCTTCGTGAGCTCATATCACTACTGACGAAAGCAGCTATAACTTGATCTTATAGTTATACGATAGTACTGTGATGTTTTGTTGGTGGTGTTACACAAGTACCGGGTTGGCGTTCATTCGTTATAACACCTGGAATTTTGTATATTTTTGTACATCTGTGGTGTATCAAGGGTCGCATGGCACTGCAGAAGCGCTCTGAAGTTTCAATTAAGATTGGTATCACGAAGAGGTTTAGATTGATTTTTCACAGGCGATGCAAAGCAATATAAACTCCAAAGCGCGAGTGATGCGTTGAAGATCAAGCCTTTTGACTATCTTAACTTAGCCTAACCTAACCTAGCCTAACCTAACCTAGCCAAACGTAGCCTAACCTAACCTAACCTAACCCAACCTAACCTAACCTAATCTAACCTAACCTAACCTAACCTAGCCTAACCTAGCCTAACCTAACCTAGCTTGAGCAGCAGAGTGACGGATTTATCACTTGTCATATAGCGAATCCCCATCGTACATATATTAACAACATAATGCAGCGCTGGTTACGTAGTTACGTAACACTATTCGTAAAAAAGATTGTACAAACTACAAACTAACGGAGTTATACGTTGCAACAATGACGTGGCGCAGTTGAAACATCAAGTCAACATCACCGTAACGCAGCGTTGCCAACACAACGTTACAGCAACTGTAACTTAACGTGACGCAGGTTGAAAGGTCAAGTCAACATCACCGTAACGCAGCGTTGCCAACGAAGCGTTATATCAGCTATAACGTGACACAATAGTGACGCAGCGTTGCCAACACAACGTTACAGCAGCTGTAACGTGACACAATAGTAACGCAGCGTTGCCAACACAACGTTACAGCAGCTGTAACGTGACACAATAGTGACGCAGCGTTGCCAACACAACGTTACAGCTGTAACGTGACACAATAGTGACGCAGCGTTGCCAACACAACGTTACAGCAGCTAGAACACAACTGCAGCGTTGCTGCCAACGCTACCGCCAGTACAGAAACTTTTAGATTATCTAACACACTTCTACTAAAAATAAGTCATTCTTGCCATTGAATTCGCTTATTTTTTCTTTAGACTAACAAGAAGTTGGCAACCAAAGGGGCGAGCGTCAGCAACAATGCCTGCCGCATCGGTGATGTGGCCATATTAATAATTATTAAACATTCTATTAAACAAATGATTTCACTTATTAAACCGAGGTTCTTCATGAAAGATTAAATCAAAATCGCATCCAGTAAAGATTTGAAAGTTTCTGTGTTCCGTTTTAGAATTATTAATGTTATGAATATGCACGTAGCCACTAATGTTGCAGGAATAAATCGCGATGTTCCTTTCTGTTGAGATATTTAACAGCTTCTTCGAACGTCATTCGAATAAAAGAAAAAACTGCTTGCAAAACATTATTATGATTTCAATATTTCCTCGATGCAAGTTAGGGCAATGATTAGGCTCATCAATCTAAATATAAAATAAATAGAAAAAAATGTTGAATGACAGTAATTGATAGACCATCCTCAATGTAACCTTGAATGTGACCATGAATGTGACTATGAACGTGACCACCAACGTAAATGAGATCATTTTGAATGAATCACGCCGATTGCGGCAAGAGAAAACAACATTCATTCCGAGCATCTGTCGTGAGCCAAGTCGTGAAGACAGTCGTGTCTTCGGGAACAGTCGTCTTCGTGAACAGTCTGTCTTCGTGAACAGTCTATCTTTACGTACAGTCTGTCTTCGCGAGCAGTCTGTTTTCATGAACAGTCTATCTTAACGTATTGTCTGTCTTCGTGAGTAGTCTGTCTTCATGGACAGTCTTTCTTCGTGAACAGTCTGTCTTAACGTACAGTCTGTGTTCGGGAGCAGTCTGTCTTCGTGAACAGTCTGTCTTCATGAACAGGCTGTCTTAACGTACAGTCTGTCTTCGTGAGCAGTCTGTCTTCGTGAACAGTCATTCTTAGTAAACAGTCTGTCTTTGTGAACAGTCTATCTTCAAGTACAGTTTGTCTTCGTAAACAGTCTGTCTTCGTGAACAGTCTATCTTAACGTACAGTTTGTCTTCGTGAACAGTCTGTCTTCATGGACAGTCTGTCTTCGTGAACAGTCTGCCTTAACGTACAGTCTGTCTTCGTGAACAGTTTATCGTCGCGTACAGTTTTTCTTCGTGAACAGCTTGAGCAGCAACAGGAACAGGACGCTGTTATTTATGTATTTTCACGCGCATGTTTAACTCTTGTACGCTGAATGATTAATTCAATTGAATTAAATATTTTGAACTTTCACCTGGCACGGTTGATATACAAATTCCAAAATGTAGTTCGTACTTGTATATGTGATACATTAGTGCTAGATTTTACGCCTGAAATGATCAAGAAATTTTCGAGATGATCAATGTTTTTTAGAATAGTGACCGGCTCTATGTTAGTCAACGATAATGAACAGTATCCTCTCGCGAATGTTTGCCTTAAATCCTCAGATCACTTTTTTTTAAATAGTAATTATGAAAGCTTGAATTTCAACATAATTATTATATTGTAATATATGTACCACATGATATTACACGCAACTTCGCCGAAGTCATCAGGGCCATACTTTCAAAACTCGCTGAGTGAACTTAAGTACTTACGTTCTATTTTCTTGTCTATGATTGTTGGACTTAGCTCGAAAGGCCGTCAAAGATTGGCTAATGAACTTAACGATCTCTTAACTTTTTTTGTAAGTATAGGCCTAGGAACACCAAAATAGGCGACCTTGAACAGCTTCTTCGATATTGAACAAATGTGCCAAATTCTGCACTAACTTGGCTGGTTGCCCGCAATGCGCATTACACGTGCTTAAATAGACCCCATCACAGCGAGGGGACAGGGGCTTTGGGGGGGATGTTTGGGGGAAAATGGGAAGGGGAATAGAGGGGGAACAAGGGAGTTGTTGGGGGATGTTTGGGGGAAAATGTGAAGGGGAATAGAGGGAGAACGAGGGAGTTGTTGGGGGATGTTTGGGGGAAAATGTGAAGGGGAATAGAGGGAGAACATGGGAGTTGTTGGGGAATGTTTGGGGGAAAATGTGAAGGGGAATAGAGGGAGAACGAGGGAGTTGTTGGGGGATGTTGGGGGAAAATGCGAGAAGGGGGATAGAGCGAGGGAAAATAAATTGTTTAGGAAAGTAATGTATAGAAGCCAAATAAAATGAAGAGTTAATTAAAAATTTTGAATGAAGCAGAATGAAACTTTACGTACGGGAAGTATTACTATATTAAGGAACATGAAAGTAGAAGAAGGAGAAGAAATCAGAGCATATTAAATGAACTTAATTAAAAAGGAGGGAATTGAAGACGGAAACTTTAACGAACAGACCATTAGAAAAAGTGTCGAGAGATGATAAAAAAAGGGCATTAAGAATTTTAAACAAGGTTGAAGAAGAGCAAGCAGGTAATGTACCTTTAATTGCGATGAGAAATATTCAGAATGTTGCCAAGTGGTAAAGACAATCAAGCTCGAAAACAAGAACAAGGTGTGAAATTCTGGTTAAAATCAGTAAGGTTGCCGGGTGGTAATGAATCAGCAACAGGCCAATTTGGCCCAATAAACGCAGACATAGCTTTATTATTATTATTTCTGTTATTATCATTGTTATCATTAGCATTATTATTATAAATATTATTATTATTATTGTTATTATTAGTATTATTATTATTATTATTGTTATTATCATTATTATTATTATNACATTGTATCCTGTCATTGTATCCTGTCATTGTATCCTGTCATTGTATCCTGTCATTGTATCCTGTCATTGTATCCTGTCATTGTATCCTGTCATTGTCATAATTTACGTAAAAGGAAAAACTTTAATAACATTTTTCAAACTCACACTGGCTTGGAATTAGATACCTAAGCTAGATTGAAGATATTTGTTTCCTTTCAAATAAACTGAATAATTGTTTATCAATTGTAATATAATTGGTCGTTGGAGAGGTCATAATTAATAAAGTTGACTTCTTCAAGCCATCATATAAAGAAAAAATTGTCTTCTCGGAGTTTATCTCTTGGACAATTGTGAAATGTTATTTAATGTGAGAGAAATAATAGGTAAATATTAGTACATGCAATTTATCATTAGTTGGATTAAACCTCAAGCGAACCATGAATTTAATTAGTAATTTTAATTGGAGAAAATTAATTGAATTTAATAAATAATTTTAATCGAACAAAGTTAATTGAATTTTATGAATAATTTTGATAACAAAGAATCGTCATGCAAATTTTGGATATTTTCAATATTAGGATATTGTCAAAATATTGGATATTGGATAAAACATTTCAAAATATTGGATATTTTCAAAAATATTAGGACGTTTTCAACGAAAACGTATCGGATTCAGCTGCGTTATAAGTTAGCGAAATTTAAAGAAAATGTTGATAGGTATATTTGAACTGATGATGGTCTCCGACACGTTTCAATGTATATATGGTGTACTTACATGACGCTTATTTTAGTTAATAATTTTTGGTTAATACTTATGGAAGTGGGAGTACTGAATATGTTATTGAATATTTTTATTCACTGAACGTTTTTATAGTGCATAACATGAACAAATTAAGTATTTTTGCCAAGAATTTTGTGGAATTAAATGTCTGTTGAAGTTAAATTAAAAACTACTCATTCGGAAAAATAAAAATTTTCCGTTGGAATGCTTATCACAAATTATTTGATAAAAATAATTACCGTCGGATTCCTAACAAGGCACTTATTGTTCTTACGCTGATTATGAAGTTGTATTTAAAATATTTGGTCTATAATATTAATATTTATTAATATTATTATATTTAATTATTTAAAATTTATTCATATTTATTTTATGTATTTAAAATATAAGTAAAATCCACTTTAAACTTGAAAATTAAGTTTTCTGATCCTTCAGCCTTTGTTTGAAATGAAAATCATTGCCGTATAACATAATTCACTGCCGTATAAATAAGTCATCCATCGAAAAAAAAGATGATATATTGATTTTAGTTATTCTGGATTAACAATAAAATGGTTGTAGTTATTCCAGATTTATAATACAGTATTTATTAGCTATTATAGAGTGATAATATAAGATTTTCAGTTGTTCTAGTTTATAATACACTATTTATCAGTTTATATAGAGTGATAATTTAAGATTTTCAGTTGTTCTAGTTTATAATACACTATTTATCAGTTTATATAGAGTGATAATATAAGATTTTCAGTTGTTCTAGTTTATAACACACTATTTATAAGATATTATAGAGTGATAATTTAATAGTTTCAGTTGTTCTAGTTTATAATACACAATTTAAAAGATATTATAAAGTTATAATTTAATAGTTTCAGTTGTTCTAGAACAACAAAGTTCTCATGACCACAGCCACCACCGACGCGGCTAAACCAAAACGCAACACTGGCAGCGGTCCCACGCGGGCTCTTCGCTCGTCCCGCCGGCAGAAGAGGAAGTATGAATGACATGCATGTATGCAACCTAGATTTATGAATGCATTCAACAGTCGTGAATGTCGCCTTCAGTCACCACAGCTCCCATAGAGCCACTAATGATTCAATTAGTCCTTGACTATGGAGGCTAACACTACACAACTTGCGAAAATCTATTGGGATTTAATTTTGCTTAAAAAGTTAAAGGGACACTTTGGCAAATGTCCTACCTTGGAGTTGATTGATGGTTGAACAAAACGTGGGTGAAGGGAGTATGAAAGATTTTATTGAAATTATGTTTCGTGAATATATTGCTGTAAAAAGGCAAGTTTGGAATTTTGTTAGAGATTCAAAAAGAAGCTGCTCATCGGCTATTAGAAAAATATAACTAAGTACTCACTGCAGTGAGTCACAGAGAGCGAATTTTCTCGTCGATGAAAACTTGAGGTCACGGACAGACGGACGGACGGACAGACAGACAGACAGACGGAAATGGCGAGCACAATAGTGCATATTTTCCATAAATGAGAAAATGCGCTAAAAAGTTAAATTAATCAGAACTACTAAATTCATCACGATGTGAAAGTCAATACTTTGAGATGATAACGATTTAAAGCGAGTTTCAATCATAAATAACATTTATAGTGATATTCAATTCCACCCGGATTTTGATATAGTGAATGTGCCGTTTGGATATTTAATTTGAGATGATAACGATTTAAGGTGAGTTTAGGTCATAAATAACATTTATAGTGATATTCAATTCCAGCTGGATTTTAATATCTTGAATGTGTCTTTTGGATATTTAAAAATTATCATTTTCTCAGTTACGAAAGTGGTCGAAATCCAGCAAAAATGGATAAAAATAAACACTTCCTCAAATTGGGTCCGGAAGCCAGTAACGTTCAAAACTTTCAGTTTCAAAACTCACTGACCAATAAACGGAAGTAAAATACAAACTGCTTAAAAAATGTATTTGTACTTAAATGATTCCTGAGTATAGCGGAAAAGTATCCGCGCAGACGACAAAATTAACGGAAGCAATCGACGTCGCGACTATTGACCAACCACGAACGGAAGCGACTTTGTTCGAGCAGCAGACTGTAACTTGCTTGCTTGAGTTAATATACAAAATTTACCTTATTAATATTTCTGGTGGGGATAAATACTATGCTCATGATGTGAAAAATATTGCACTCTACTATTTAAATCGCACTCGCTTGGAATTGGTAGTGCTAATGAAAACATTGATTCTTTGTAACGTTAATAAGTAGAACGTAATTTTATTTACGGAAATTATATGAAAAAATTATAAGCATGCATTTTGCATATTAAAATCTTATACATACATAGTACTTTACGCACTTAAAATATGTTTTTAATTATTAGTACTATTCAATTCGCATAGTTTTTTGAGACCTTGCGTGTTCGTGGCATGCTTCTTTAGCATGTATTTATATTAAATTGTCTTGATGTATTCTATTATTCGATTAAATTTTCAAATTGATTGTCGATGAATATAATCAATGAATAAATGTGAGAATTCAATACCGCCTATGCCGCTTATGAAGCTCACCTGCTTATATGGTCTATCATTAATAATTTATTTGTCAGTTCCTATTATGTTTTAGCATTGTTTTTTATATTGTGTACTAAAGAACAACGAATTCGATGTCGTTTACACATAATGACTGAAATTTAATGGCTTGACGAAGCGTTCAATAACTGTTCAGAATATCATCGATTCCAAAGTAACATTTATGGCGAATAAAGACCTTGATAACGGTTTAGTTTAATGGGCGAAACTAATTAGCTTGATATGACTCTCAATAAATGTTCAGAACATCAGAATATCAGAACATCACCAATTCCAGAGTAATATTTAGCTTTATAAAAGTTAAATTTAATGCGCGTAATTAATTAGCTTATTGAGACTCTCAATAACTGTTCAGAACACCAGAAAACAAACAAGCAATATCTACAGGCAAAGCTGCTTATGTAACATGAAAGAGCATAGAGCTTGTCCACTGATGGCTCTAAAAAGCTATCACTTGTACACGTAACGTAGAATGATGTATGCCACGGTAATCACCACATCCCTCTTACGCAAGCTTCCTTATCAACTGGAGCTACCGTACCCACAATACCTTTCCTATGTACGCATCTGAATGCACGCTTACTATGAACTATTATTCATATTTCGTGAGCTTACGGCTCATAAATTGTTGTTATAAAATACGCATATTACCGTACCCACAATACCTTTCCAGTGTACGCATCTGAATGCACGCTTACTATGCATTATTATTATTCATATTTCATGAGCTTACGGCTCATAAATTGTTGTTATAAAATACGCATATTACCGTACCCACAATACCTTTCCTATGTACGCATCTGAATGCACGCTTACTATGAATTATTATTATTCATATTTCATGAGCTTACGGCTCATAAATTGTTGTTATAAAATACGCATATTTCCGTACCCACAATACCTTTCCTATGTACGCAACTGAATGCACGCTTACTATGAATTATTATTATTCATATTTCATACCGCTGTAAAGGGCTGCTTACGGCTCATAAATTGTTCTTGTTATTATATACGCAACGTATTTAATAATATAGTATAATATAAAATATATATATTATAATATATTAATATTAATTATAATAATATATAATACAGGGTGAACCAGAATTAACTGACCCTTTTAATTTGTTAATAAATAAAAAACAAACAACGTTATGAAGTTGAAACTTGTATTATTTAAAAGAAGAACATTTTTATGGTAATATTGTATCCTAGTTGAATATTGTATCCTATTACAATATTTTATTATTGTATTAGTTAAAATATTTATTATGTATTAATAATATGTATTAGTTAAAATATTGTATGCAATATTGTATCCTAGTTAGTTATTGTATCCTAAAAACTATGTATATGACGCATGATATTTACAAATATGTCACTAGCTGAAAAAATACAAGTGTGTCAAACGAATTACAATGGCCGGTTATGACCGTAAAGAAATGATTTAACGACTAAAGTTGTGCCATTTAATTATATTACAACAGCTTCAACTTGCGTAAATTTAATTTGAAAAACTTTGAATCTATGTAGAAAAGTTTATATAACAGTAAAAATGTTTGAGCAATAACCTAAATATTGTTCAAATAATTAAAACGAAGGATTATCACTGGCTAATGATGTTTTTTTTTAACGATGTGCATCACTCGTTTCCAAAGGAATTTGAAAATTGCATAAAAACATAACATGTTTTGGGTTTGAAAATGGAAACGAAACTCTCTGGAAAAACAATATTTAACATGTTCCCTGCTTTAAAACGTCGGATTCGAATTTTTAGCGCATTTTCTGATTTATGGAAAAAATGCACACTATTGTGCTCGCCACGCCCGTCTGTCTGTCTGTCTGTCGGTCTGTCCGTCCGTCCGTGACCTCAAGTTTTCGTCGACGAGAAAATGCGCTCTCTGTCACTCACTGCAGTGAGTACTGAGTTATATTTTTTCCTTTAATTGGCTTCAATTAATCATAGAATAATGAATTTTAGGGAAACTTTCCCGAGCGGGTGGAAGCATTTAGGAAAAGTAATATTATTTTTTACCGTAGCCGATTTAAAGATTTTCGTTTGTCCAAAAAAGCATAATTCGTAAAAGTTAATAATTTAATTTAATAATATTTAATTATTCATAAAAGTCTTTTCTCTGTAATAAGTAATAATCAAAAACAAAATGAAATATTAGGTTGAAACCTAAATCAATTGTTGGTATAGCCATATATCTGATCCAATCAGATTTGAAGCTCGATAACTCTCCTCTACGGTTATTGTGTAGCAGGGGTGGGAGGGTTTTGTTGGTTCCAATCAGTACATCCAACACAATGAGAGCCAATCTCTGCAATCTAGACAGAGGATTGGTGATAATAGAACAGTGAGAGGTGCGCAATCTAGTCGAAATCATGAGTGAGTGTAGGGCGGGCAATCAGATGTCACTTGTGAGTCACATTTTCAATTAGCTCTTTCCGGAAAATGACGTAAAAATCGAAGAAAATCCTGTAAAAATATTTTTATTTATACTCTGAAATTTCAAGCAGTTCAATACAGTGAAATGCCAAAAAATAAGAATCTGTGTCACCGAATGCAGCAAATGGACATAATATTTTTTTCTAGATATTTTATTGCGATGGTTAATGCTTCAGATATTCTTTTTAGATTGTATAATCTAGGCATTATATACTTTTCATATTTCATTTTTGGGGGAATAGTACTGATAATAAATGATGTGTCAGAGTCAGACATAAACTTTAGCTTTATCCATCTTTTACTGGTCCATCTTTTATCCATCTTTTACTGGAATTTTTTTACTGCACATCGCAAGACCTTATTAATTTTCAGTTTATTTTCTCATACAGTCTTCCCATCAGCAAAAGTTCTCCTGACAGTTTTGAGAGAAGAAAAACATATTTACGTGATTCCCTTCTAAAAGTTTTAATTTCCTTCGGGGCAGTAGTGCCAAAAAACTAGGGTAAATTTTCTAGTGAAAAACGATCGACGTTTTATACTTATTCCGGTAAATTCTTTGCTTATTGACTCCAGTACCGCGAAAATTTAACAGGCAGCTTACAATTCAAAACGAACGAAAAATGTTGATGTTGTGCCGCCAATCTTTTTAGTTGAGTTGTGAATTATTCGTAAAAATAAACTTTCATTATGGAAATGCTGACTTACAAATGACTAATTAAAGGTATTTTTCTGAACTCTGAATTTTAAACTATTCGTCGAAATGCTCAATGTACGAGATGAATACTAATTAAAATATGAGTAAAGTTCTCTCTATATTAAGTTGTGAAAGAGGCTTTGATTATCACTCCGAAATTATTCTTTGAATGCACATTCTGGTCTCTATAATTATTGAAATGTGTTTGATATGCTCTTTATTGAACGATGAGATGAAGTTAATGATTAACTTTTAATATATGTTCCTCACCCTTCAAGGTTAATCGTGCTTTGCTATAGTGGAATCTAGGGAGAGATGTCACAATCACGGATAGGTAGAAATGATATACAAAAGTGAAACTAGAGAGGTTGTAAGTAGAGATGATATTAAAAGGTAAACAATAATATACTTCATGGTTGGAAAATGAAATGCTGGTCTATGGCCGACGGCCGGCCAGTGCACTCAGAGAATTCAATGAACATTTGTCCTATTAGCGATTCACTCTTTATCATCGAGGGGATCACCCATGATCCAGTTTGATCCAGCAAAAGGGCGTATCAGTGCTACGTGCATACTCTGTTAGAAAAAACGGTGAAAAAACGGTCCCACTGGCGTTCTAGTGGCCGGTCGCCTCGTGAAAATAAAATGTTTCTCCGTTTTTATCAGATGTTTTACGGATTTCTTGTGTTAAATTAGAATAAAAACGGCGACACCGTGTTTCTTTTCACGTGCCGACCGGCCACTGAAACGCCGGTAATACCGTTAACGGTAATTTTTCTAACAGTGATACAAGTTTGTCACTATTTGGATAGTACGACTCATTCATTACTCTGAGTGTGATACTAAGCCATCAGTTTTAAATTTGTCCAAGTTTACATTTGCACAAAGGGACAATTTGGAACTCCATTTGCCTTAGGGATTTTAATAAATTTTTGGTACAGAAAACAATGGACAAGTCTCACAAATTTCAACGTGGGAACTTAGTCTATGGCTGTAGCGGCCGTGTTTTTAATTTCCGACTTCTCAGAGGAGACTTTGAAATACACACTTGAATGTCATTCACGTGGAGCAGTCGAATTTTTAATTTGGACGCTTGGCCTTCATAATGCACCTTGGCCTTCAAAATGCGCCTTGGCCTTCATAATGCGCCTTGGCCTTCAAAATGCGCCTTGGCCTTCATAATGGGTCCTGGCCTTCAAAATGCACCTTGGCCTTCAGTATGCGCCTTGGCCTTCATAATGCACCTTGGCCTTCATAATGGGTCTTGGCCTTCATATGGCGCCTTGGCCTTCATAATGCACCTTGGCCTTCATGATGCACCTTGGCCTTCATAATGCTCCTTGGCCTTCATATGGCACCTCGGCCTTCATAATGCGCCTTGGCCTTCGATCATAATGTGCTGGCCCTTCATAATGCGCCTTGGCCTTCATAATGCGCCTTGGCTTTCATAATGCGCTTTGGCCTTCATAATGCGCCTTGGCCTTCCTAATGCGCCTTGGCCTTCATAATGCGCCTCGGCCTTCATAATGCGCCTTGGCCTTCATAATGCACTTTGGCCTTCATAATGCGCCTTGGCCTTCATAATGCACTTTGGCCTTCATAATGCGCTTTTGCCTTCATAATGCGATAATACGCCTTGGCCTACAAGAGACGCCTTGGCCTTCATAATCCGCCTTGGTCTTCCTAATGCGCCTTGGCCTTCATAATGCGCCTTGGCCTTCATAATGCGCCTTGGCCTTCATAATGCGCCTTGGCCTTCATAATGCGCCTTGGCCTTCAAAAGGCGCCTCAGAATATTAACTTCACTGGATGGAGGAAGCTGACAGTTGCTCGAGATGTGAAATTTTTTAGAACGCGTCTGTGTCGATAGTTATGAAAGAACAATGCAGTGTCGCCTAGAATGATATCATAGATAGATATCATTTAAGATATTCATGCGTGTGAGATATCGATTTGGAACTGAATGGAATAATCTGCTAAAAAATTTTTACTTAAATTTTATCAAAATATTTCGTTACATTGAGCGAAGATAATGATTGTGCCAGAGAGGGTAAATCATCTTACGTATAAGTCATCGATGATAAACATAATAAGTAGGTCATTATATATTGACGGAAAAGTATTAGAACTTCACTCGCAGAAAACTGAGGGGAGTTTTAAAGGGATTCTACTGTTGTCCTAGCTTGAAGATATTGAAATAAAGTTCAGTTAAAATTTTAAATTAGAACTGAGTGTGTAATTTCCGAATTACAACTGAGTTTTTAATTTCTAAATTACAACTGAGTTTGCAATTTTCGAATTACAACGGAGTTTGTGAGCTTGCATTCTGGCATGGAATTCATTAACTTTATTACGTACAAAATTTCCACAAAAATCAAAACTGGTTTGAGCTTATTTCAAGTTTGAACATCAATGAAAATCGGAATGTATATTTTCATATATGCCTGTTACTGAATCATGATAATTTCACTACCAGTAAGATTATTCATGCAGCGCCACTCATCCCTCACTTCAGGTCACATGTCGCGATGTTGCAGCAGACATTCGCGTCTCACTTCATGTCACATGACACGATGTTGTAGCAGACATTCACGTCTCACTTCAGGTCACATGACACGATGTTGCAGCAGACATTCGTGTCTCACTTCAGGTCACATGACACGATGTTGAAGCAGACATTCACGTCTCACTTCAGGTCACATGACACGATGTTGAAGCAGACATTCACGTCTCACTTCAGGTCACATGACACGATGTTGTTACGAATATCCGTACGACTTCAGTATATCCGTACGAATATCTGTACGACTTTACTTGCATGTCCCGACAGCGTCGGAACATGCAAAGATTACGGTCATCCATATGAATGATATTAGTCGTCAAAGTCTTTCTTATATGATTTTTAATTTATATGCTCAATATTAATATTTATAAATTAGCGAAACACTTTGAAAGAGAGCCAAAATTTTGAGCCAAACTTGTAAATTTCTAGTGCGACTTACAAGTTTCCGCTGCGATTTGCAGTGTAAAATTTTCAAAAATTAAATAAAAAAGTAAGAACTACACTGTTAGAAAAAACGGTGAAAAAACGGACCCACTGGCGTTCTAGTGGCCGGTCGCCCCGTAAAAATAAACTGTTTCGCCGTTTTTATCAGATGTTCTACGGATTTTTAGTGTTAAATTAGAATAAAAACGGCGACACGGTGTTTCTTTTCACGTGCCGACCGGTCACTGAAACGCCGGGAAAAACCTTTAACGGTAATTTTTCTAACAGTGTACGCACGAAATTTCGAAAATAATTTTAGACCGTGTAGATTGCGTCGAATGAGTTTTATGATCGTCTGATTAGCAGGGCCCCTTAATCAGGTCCTTGATTATCCTCGCCAATGAAGAGAAAAATTGCGGCTACGAGTAATATTTGGCCCAAGGAAGCACGTGTTCTCCCTCGTCATCTTTTAGGATAATTTCGTTGATAAGAGAATGTTTAACGTACAACTGAGATCATCATTAAAATGGTACTTGAAACTGAAGGCTAGTACACTTGATTTGTTATAATTGACGAGAGAATAGTTAAAGATTTATAACAGTATAACAGAATAACGGTTTAAAACGCGAAAGGTAAGAAGAGAATTCTGTCTAGAATTTACAGCTTAGGAAAAAGCAGCAGAAATTTTCTATCTCATATCGTTAATCACTTTTAATGCAGACTAGAGAATATCTTTACAATGAAAAAATGATTTATACCGTTCTTAGTGTATGTCACTAGAACAAACTTCTAACTGGCTGCGGTTCACAAAAAAAATTAAAAGCGTATTCACAATCAATGCAATCCAGTCACTCTTCCTTCCATCGCGTAGTCATGGCTCATTGCAATGAAAAATGGCAACTCTTTACCAACATTACGCAGATTTTTTGATCATTTAATGGAACATTCATAATATATCCCATTCAATTAGTTACTTGATGTCATTGGAGATTAGATGACTTTTGGGGGAACAATTGATATCAGATAATATCAATGCTTCCTTCAGCACGTGAAAAGCAACACCAATCCATAAATTACTTCATTAACATCAATCTAAATTCAACAGGACATGGAGAAGCCAAATGAATTATTCAATTCATTACAAATGATTTCAACTTGCACCTATGAAGGATATTATTTTGAAAGGAATAAATTTCGGTGCACGATTCATTCCTGCTACCTGTCTTTCGAACGTCGCGTCAACGGCGATATTCGTTACTGCCTAAGGGTACGCACACAGTGGAAGCAGGTTTGTCCGCGCGGGCAACCTGCTCCAACCTGCCACAAGAATGAACATAGGATAATAATGTAAGTGTTCACAGTGAAAACCTGTACGAATAGGCTTCTGTATTCTATGGTTTCAGGCGCCAGCCTGAGCAGGTAACCAGCATGCTGGCAACCTGCTTTCACTGTGTGCGTACCCTAACATTGGGGCCGTGCTTCCGATATCGGTATACATTGAATTCTTTTGTCACTTCTTCAAACCCGAGGCAAATTGAGGAATTTTCAGAAGGGGTTATTCATCTTTAGGTTGAGAGCATGAGCATTTGAATATCCTGAACATCATTACAATTTGCACATTAAGTTTCATAAAAATAAATCGGTAAATATAAATCGCTTGAAAAATTTAATCAAATAAATATATAATAAATAAATTGATATAAATTCTTATAAATTATTCGTTTCCACGGTAAGATTTTGTCCTTCTGTATGTCCACTAAAACCGACCAACGCAGTACACTTCCTCTACTCAGCACTCTTTCTTCCCTTTTATTTTCATATTTATTTATTATTTATTATTATTTATTTATTATTTTTATATTTATTTATTATATATTCCCAATAATATAAGGAGTCGATGAGACGTTGATCTCAAAAGACGATTTCTTACAAATTTTCAAAATTCAGATCAAGTAAATTTCATAACGTCCAAATAAGTTGAAATCAGATGCGAACTCCATGAAAATTGAAATTAAAAAATTTGGGGAGGCAAAATTTTAAATTAAATTCGGGAGGCAAATTTTCAATTAGTATATAAAAAATCCATGGCTCAATATTTCAAACCCTTGAGGGTTTCGTAATACATGACAGGTATGTCACGATGCATTCTTGTTAAATATATGAAAAAAGGAATTAATTCACATGCAGTTTTTAATTGAAACGTAATTGAATAGCAAAAAAAAAGAATAAGAAATTCATGCTTTGCAAATTAGGAAATAGAATGAAGAACTAATGCTTTATAGAATAAATTAAAAAAAAAAATGACACATGAAGACATGGAATACTTGTACATATATATTACATAAAGACTTCAGACTAATGTACGAATAATGTTGGGTTTGCACAATGTAAAATGCAAATGTACGAATATTATTGGGTTTGCACAATATTACGAAATATAATATAGAACAATTTTGGCAACATATAAGCATGGTCACGGTGTGTTGTTGTCACTTTAAGATACTTGATTGTAGTTTTTGATAAAATTTAATTTCATTTCCGTTGCTAGAATGCAGGTAATTTGTTCATATTTTATTTCTTATAAAAGAGCTTTTAGAATGAATTATTTTTTAGACAGCTGAAATTGATCATATATTACGATATGAACTGTACAGTACATTTGTTCAGATTTCCAATAAAAGGTCTCATATGTAAGTAAATTGACTTTTACAAAACGTGCCATTATCTCATTATCTAATTAAATCTCATAACTTAATGTGTAAGTGTTATCTTACAAGTAACATAGGCTACATAGCTACATAGTAAAAAGCTAATTCTTTGTAGGTATGTTTAATATAACATAATATAATGATGTCGGCGCTGAAATGTAGGCCTGATGTGGCCTGTCGCCGATTCTTTTCCTTTTCGTGCCTTGTTCATAGATCTAAACTCGTATCATTTGACCGGATCTTTTCATGACTGGCGATAGTTTGAAGAAGCTACTAGACTTCCACCAGGTTCGATAAGGAGCTAGGCATTTCAAATCTGAACATATATTTTTCCATAGCTTTATCTAGTCTTCCTGGTGTTGGTTCTTGTTTCAAATTCTAGTAACCCTTCAGGGACCTTGTATAGACCATGAGTATACTTGTATACTTCAATGAGGTCCCCACGCAGACGTCGATAACTGAGGCTTGGAAGCTTCATAATCTTCAATCTTTCTTCATAGGACTTGCCCTTCAAGCCTGGAATTAGTCACATAACGTTTTATAAAAAATCCTATTCAATTCCATGTTGAATTCTGATTTGCGATAGTTGACGATTTCAAGTATAAATAAGTTCTAATTAGGTTTCTTGATTAAAATCTAACGAATAACTCATTGCGGGCGATATTTAAGGAACGCGTGTAGAATCAAATTGGCTTTTGATCACGTTGAATTATTATAACAATTGGGTATTTAAAGAAATTATGTCAATTGGAAACAGAAGCAGACTTGATTCTATCTTAGATAATAATGATAGCATCGTGAGCATTGTAACAAATGATTCTAATGAATAATATCAAAGTGTTATATAATCATGTAGCATCCAACGATTTTAGTTTTTCGATCTGTGTAGATTGTATTATTGATGCCATTTAGTTACCCATATACTTTTTCTATGATGAGCATGCGGAAGAACGTGAATTTTGTGGTAGACTATTTCTCTTTAGCAGCTCCAAATGCCCGCAGAATAAGTTACAAGTAACAGTGAATAAAACAGCTGTTGAATTTAAATCTAAAACTTTAATAGTACCGGTTAAAGAAATTGATCAAATTTTGGCAAATTTCGGCCAAAAGATAGAATGTATTTTTCCATCTTAAATTATGCTAAAAAGTTGTCTTTAATAATATAAATAATACTCATCTTAAAACAACTGAAATGTGAAATTAAGTTTTTATTATTTTGTGCCCCAATCCCGCTCTGTATATTTATTATTATTATTATTACATATTTTTTCGATTGTTCGCCTAAGCCCAGTTTTACAAATAGTTTACCAATATTCGAAGGTTTTTTTTTGTGATAGTCATCATTCTAAAATGAAAATGTAGTTGAACAAATATTTTTTGCTGCCTACTGACTAAAACTGAGAGTAAAAAATTTTGATATTGAGTCCTATCGTTCATCAAGATAAGTAATAATTAATTTTTTAACAATAATAATTCATTTCTTAACAATAATAATTCATTTTTTTCGAAATTTAGACCCCTGATTTCGCTGTCAGGAGCCAAAATCTAGACCTGCATGAAGGCTATGCTTCGTTCATGTCTCGCCTACGAAGGCACTGAATTTCTGAATAACAAAAGAAAATTCTGGTACGTTCTAAAAAAAGAAGAAATTATTAACCCAACCGCCCATAAAAAGTATCTAATTGAAGGCATTGAAAGTTATCATTCATTATTAAAAAAATAACATTCTTTTACCCCAAGGACCCGGCTTCCTACGTGAACGACACCAGTTCCACCAATAAAAACCCATCTCAACTCTTTACCTTTCCTTAGAATATACATGAAAACCATGGAAGAATCCACTGATAACAATAATTCATCTTCTGTGTCGTCTGATAAAGTAGAAATTTATCACGCAAACCAGTCGCCCTACTGGCCAACAGTTGCCTTATCACAGTCTGACCAGACCGTACCGTTCTCTGCCACGGCCGACACGGGCCCAGATGACGGCGTGGGGCCGGCCGTGGCCGCTCTCTTCATCGTGGCTGAGATCGCCGGCGCTGGTATCCTGAATCTGCCATACGCCGTCGCTGAAACTGGTAATTTTAAATGATGAATTAATAATTTAATATAATATTATATTATATTATAATTAATAATATTATAATAATCAATTTAGGTTAAGATTAATGAACTAAACTTCCACCAGAATAATCTGATATTATAATGATCATGTTAACGAACAGCATTTAAGTACGTCCACTTCAAATGTTTATTAACCTAAATAACAAATTGAAGAAACCGACTAAAAAAATACTATTGAGGATAATTAATAGAGAATTTTTTGAGAGAAAAATTAAAGTATTTCACAACCAGTTGAATATTGGCAAATGAGAATCCAAGTCAGGAAAAATGGCACATAAGTCAAAAATTCTAATGGGAATTACATTTTCAATAAGAAAGGTGAAGTTTATCAATTTTCTGTATATATTAGTTCGGTAACTTGAAGGCCCAAAAAATATTAAAATATTTCAAAATTCAGTAACTTAGACGTAACAAAGGTTTTAAGAAAACAACTTTGGATTGAACATTGATTTTGATACATGGCGACTTGCTGTTAAATATTACCCCTGGGATGTGAGTTGAAACAATCACTGGAAATATCAGATAATATATCGTGTGAGCCGCATGATGCAGGGTCTATTAATGGAAACGTTCGACATGACTTTTTATGAAGTGAAACCAAATCTGTTAGAATTGTATGGGAACTTTTTTACGGCGTCGGTAATGGGACTATATAAATAATTTACTCCAACTGGTAATTTGAATTGGTAGTCACTCTTTGAATTGCATATTTTTTCATCTTCTATTAGAAAAATAATTGGATATTTTTTATGAAAATATTACGTGAGCGGGCAGATATTCTTTTCTTATCGGTCTAATCAGAGCGTCTCAATCAAGATATGCTCCTTAATTCGGTTTACAAGACAATTACGCTCTTCACTTTTCCTCTCAAAATTTCTTTTTTTAGCAGAATTAATTTTCTATAGGAAATTAATTCTGAGAAAATTAGAGTAAAAATTTGTGAAAGAAAAAATTTTTGAGGGAAAAAATTTTTTGATAGAAAAAATTAGAGAATATTTTTTTCATAGGTTGGTCTGGACTCGCATTGCTGATCGTTCTGGCGGTGATGGTGACGTTCTCTGGGACGCGGTTAAGCCAGAGTTGGTTGATACTGGAGCAGCTGTGGCCGCAGTACCGAACTGTCAACCGAGCTCCGTATCAGAACATCGCCTATCGCGCTTTCGGAAAATGGTGCATGTGAGTATTGTAATTTTTCGTTGATTCTGTTGTTCATTATTGTACACTGTACCTTTATTCTCTTACATTTTTAGCGAACCGAGCTCCGTACCAGAACATCGCCTATCGCGCTTTCGGGAAATGGTGTATGTGAGTATTGTAATTTTTCGTTGAGTCCGTTGTTCATTACCTTTATTCTTTTACATTTTTAGCACATATTGCATGGCAATCTCGCGGTTGTCATCGTGCTTGAAACGAGGGGAAGCTACTTCAACACTTCAACGTTTAGCCCACAGTTGAGAAATATATAAGAGCAGTGCCAATTGCAGAGCAATTATACTTTTATTTGCCTGTATTTATTTGATCAGCAAGTACATGTTAAAAGCGAACAGCGTGATTAATTTTACAAGTTAAAATTAAACATAAACGATTGGGACTGAATGATTAGGCCACAGGTAAATCAATTCGCATTCATCAACAAATAAAAACGTAAAGGTGTTGATGTGCAAAATGAATTTTTTCCTAAGGCGGTTTGACACATGTACAGTCATGAAAATATTAATCGTTTTTTTGTCGCTGAATTGTAAATGGAAATATATATAATACTAGAATATAATATTTACTTTTGCCAGTAACTTCTTACGCAGGCGAGTGAAAATCTGCATTGACCTTGCAGAGCCATTTACTGATAAAAACCATCCTTTCTGCGCTTTTCTTGATTACTTCCTGATAAATTGAACTTACGTCATATACAACTATGAACCTATTTTGCATTTCATTTATATAACTATTATTCACAATTTGATTGAATTATTTTGGAGTGTTGTCACGCGGCGTCCTGTATGCCCTTAAAAGAATCGCGACAAACTCTTTCGACGCCTCAACTTTGTTGCCAATTCGAAGGTAAACAATTTTGCCGGAGCCTCCGTAAACAGTTTGACATGAGGTGTCAATGTTGCGTGCGGGCCTTCGTGAATTATCTTTGAGAAGGGAGATTGAAAAGAATCTTTCAACGGAGACTGTGCAGTATACGGTAAGGTAGCATATTCTATTTTAATAAGCGTATCACTATGTTTACTTATTTTGTTTACGTAGGTAGGGTGCTTAAACTCACAGAAAACTGTCGTATTTTCAATGCTGGGCTTCTTGATTATTTGTGAAACATTTACAATGATAAAGACATAATTTTGCACAATTTTTCGCTCTAATTTGATGAATTTTACTAAACATACAGAAAATAAAACTATGGATAAATTGAGGTAAGTTGCCCATAATTTGAAACTTTAGACAATATGATAATTACAAAAAAAAAACTTGAATTAAGTAGTATTTTTCTTCAATAAATGTAGCATCTCAATTCCTTTGCGAGTCAATGGGTATTTCCTGATGTCAAATTATTTTCTTCCAGCTCTATAGACCCTCTATTACGTGTTCAATTTTCCTTCTATATTTGGATGTCGAAAAGGGATCATAATGAAATACTAAAAACAAGTTGCATTTTAATATGAATTTCGTAGCAAAAGTGCGAAATACAGTCGTGCGTAACTGCGTGTATTTTTCATGATTTGATCGCTTGATTTTTCTCGGTTGAACTTTTACCTTTAATCAATATTTCCTCTCGTCAGGCGGCTGTTGGAAGCAAGTTTCCAAGTCACTTTGCTTGGCGCTGGCGTCGTCTATCTCCTGGTAATCGCTGGGTTTGTCTCTGATCTCTGGAATGAAATCGGCCATGGAATTCCAGAAATTACGTTTTGCGAGGCCGTGCTGATGCTAGGAATAATACTTACCCCTGTTACGTGGTTGGGGTCTCCGAAAGATTTCTGGTGAGTTGCTAGGAATGTGTAAAATATATATGAACAAAAAAAATGTTTATGGTTGATACTAAATAAAAAAAAGGAGAGAGTTATTGATCCCCGAAAGTTATTTATCCCCGTCCCATTAATTGAAGAATGGAGAGGTTATTACTCATAAAATCAGAATTTCATTTAATCAATGTCTGCAAAAAGAAAACCACTCGCGACTGTTTAAGTTTTTCAAAGACAGTGAAACATAATGGGAGACCACATGAGGTAAAAGAGTTATGTAGTGTGTTAATGTTTTTTTAGAGAATTGTTTAGGCATGCAGATTTTGTCATTAGTTACGATAATTATTGAGTGAATGGTGATTCCTCATCAACCTGGGTTGATGGAAGTTTTTAACTACAGTCATTAAATATTCGGAAGATGCCTTCCTATTGATTAGGCCGATATCACAATAATGACATATTAAAATGTTTTACCTTCCATTTAATTGTTTGCGTGAACTGCAGCCCAGGCTCTTAAAATTCTGATTTCCACACCCATGGAAAAGTTCCATGTATTCTCTGATGATGAAAGAATATTTATTAATCATTCCTTGTATTCTACGATAATGATAGACTATTTACTCATCATTTCATGTATTCTACGATAATAAAAGAATATATATTAATCATTCCATTTATTCTACGATGCTGAAAGAATATTTATTAATCATTCCATGTATTCAACGATAACGAAAAAATATTTATTAATCATTCCGGGTATTCTACGATAATGAAAAGAGTATATATTAATCATTCCATGTATTCTACGATAATGAAAGAATATTTATTCATCGTAAAACACATATTATTTCTCATGTAGGTGGTCATCTCTGGTAGCTGTGGGTACTACCATGGCTACGTTGGTTGTCATTGTAGTTCAAGTCGTAAAGGCTGCCCCCACCACCAACCCCGTGTACACGACACCCACCCTCCAGAGTTTCTCCTTAGGTTTTGGTTCAATTTTGTTTTCATTGGGAGGAGCATCTATGTTTCCTGCCATTCAGAACGACATGAAAAACCGAGAGAAGTTCTCGTTGAGCGTCATCACAGGGTTCGTTAGTGAGTATTGGAACAGGTCTTGTAAACCGATCAATAGAGTAGGCCGAGCATGGAGAATGTTCTTAAGGATCTAGAGACTTCTTTTAAGTTACTTCATTAGTGCAATCATCAAAATACGAAATGTCAGAATGTTTTCACATATTAAAATGTTTTTGGGCCTTCTAATGTTTTTACGAATTTCGAAGACTACCTCAAATTAGGAATATTATATTTTGGCTAAGACTTTAACTCATTTAACTGAAAAGAGGAGCTATTTAACACCAAAACTATATATGACACTAAAACAATATGACAGAAAACATTTGTTCACGAAATAATTTTTGTCAGTTAGTACTATATTCATTCATCGTTTATGCGATTGAAGTCTTCTCGAGCGTCTAAGTTTGATATTTAAAAGAGTCTAAAATCGTCGCAAGGCAGGCGGGTTGCCTTTAATTTTAAAAGAATTTTCCGCCTTGCGGGGATGCTCGGAGCTTTGGTCTCAGTTAAGATAAATAAAAGATCTTTAAATCCTTGGTAATACCCCTGCTCATACACGAATATATGTTAAGCCTTCAATGTGAGTTCCAGAGGCCAAGTCTCTGCTCCCACGAATTTCGTAATTTTAGTAGTGCTCACGAATATTGTTGAGATTAAAATGTACATTTTGTACAGCAATTTCGTACGCATATGAGTACGCACTCTCTCAATAAATACAACCCTCTTCAAAAATGCAACCATCTAAAGAATACAACCCTCTTCAAAATTCATTCTTCAAAAATGCAACCCTCATTAAAAATACAACTTTTACTCACCTGATACCTGCGCTACAATATCATCATTCGCAGTCAAATTATCATTCTAAATACGACAAATCGACGCTGCATTAAAATTACTCCTCGTTTCAAAGAAATAGTCGAGCAGATAAAAGCCATGACTTCAGCAAAATGTAGTACATGTTCAAGAAAAATATTGTGAGCAGATGTAAAAAAAAAATATTTGAATTCCATTCAAAAAATCAGATGAACGAAGTTTTATTAGTAAAATTGTGTTACAACATCAGATAATATCAGAAAACATCTTTCTGTTATTAAGGGAAATTGCATTATCTAATTATATTATTATTAGTTCATTATCAAGAGTCGGTCATAACGCGTTAATTTTACTTCAGTGAACCATTGGATAAGTGAAAATACCTAATACATTTGAAGCATACATAAGCCAATATGTCCTATGTATGTGATGAAATAATTCATTTACAATAACGATGTAATAAGATTGTAATGGTATATAATAATTAAATTTTAAAATTGGTTACAAAACGGTGCTGATGGCGAGCCAATGTTGTGTTTTATTATATCAGTGGATAAGTGAACCATTGATCCATTTTTAAAATAGTTCGCATTTCCAACACTAAAATATTTTAACAGATTGACGAGGTACGTTTCGACGAGGAGGATGAACAGAAAAAATATATTTAGGAATGTCATATAATATTTATTAAAACCTAATTGCATTTAGGTAAAAACGAATGGCAATTTAAATTATTTGTTAGGAAAATATGAAACTTTCAATCGCTTCATTGCTCTTCCACAAAGATTTATAATGTTAAAAATTGGTTCCAAATATAATTTTTGTCTTTTCCATGCTTTCACTGATATAATCTTACCTATGAATTCTGCCAACACGCATGAAAAAAATCACATGCATTAGTCCAATGTTCAATATTACGTCTGGATGTCAAATTATGAACATTTAAATGCATCCGCGAATCATTTATAAAATACCAAAGCCATTAATATAAGCGCGTTTTTCACCGAATACATTCATGATTAAAAAATATTTGAAATCGACGAGCCTGATTTGAAAGAAAAGCTGGCAAATTTGCTTGCAACTGTTCAATCACAACAATTATAAAAAATTTTTTATTAGGAATGAAAGCTGTATTCTCTGCCCCCACTATCGGTCTTTTCAGCCTGATAGAAGGGAATAAATTATTGTAAATTGCAATGAAAACCAATACTCTGAGCATATAATAATTATATTAAAAATAATTCCTAAATGAAAAATAAATTTACTATAATGTTTCGATATTTTGCTGTTTTTTTTTTGCTTTAAGTTAAAGAATGTGCTTGTTTTTGGCAGTTTATAATGTATGAACGTTGAAAATATTCATGTTACTGAGGTAATATCAAGTTCAAAATAGCTTTCTATGTGTCGTATTTATATATTTAATTCTCGATTTCGAGCCTTATTAATATAATTGAGGTATGGGAACAGTCGTTTTGCTTGCATGCGTTAAGTGAATATCAATTGCACCAATTAATTGTTCAGTATATATTCCTAATTAAGTAATTAAATTATCCTTAGCGGTTTGAACATCAGCCAATAACAACTAATGGAGTGGAGGATTTACTGAGTTGTTAGCATAACAACAAAGTGTAAAGTGACGCGCACATTTTAAAAACAAGGGAAGAGTGCATTTAAACTTTTTATACTGCACTACGGCATTTGAATATTTATGCTGTAGAATTGTTTTGTGCAGGCGTCAACGCTTGCTCAACACTCAATTTTTTTCTATTAAAAATGTAGCGTAAAAATATAGTACGATGGGGCTAGTTTAAGTTATCATTAGAATATTTAATAGGAGGTACTGATCGAAAGAAAATATATTTTAAACAATTTTCGTGTCAACGCGAGTCAACACTCAATTTTTTTCTATTAAAAATGTAGCGTATAAATATAGTACGATGAGGTTAGTTTAAGTTACCATTAGAATATTTAATAGTAGGTACTGATCGAAAGAAAATATATTAAATTTATTTTTGTAAAAGTGTGGAAAATCTTTTGAATTTCCACACTATTACGAAAATTATATTAAATTTTTATTTTTTTTTTCGATCAGTACTATTGAATATTCTAAATATAACTTAAACCAACCCCAATGTACTATATATTTACGCTGCTTTTAACAGAAAAAATTGACCAGTCCTGAAATAATTGAGCAGTTCTGGACGTGATGTATATGGCTGTGTCAGCGACCTGCTACTCCATCCTGGGCAGCGACGTGCCTACGAATATTCTGGACGTTGTAACGGGCCCGGCTGGCACCGTTGTGACGGTAGGTGACAGAACTAACGGGCCCAGCCGGCACCGTCGTGACGGTAGGTGACAGAACTAACGGGCCCAGCCGGCACCGTTGTGACGGTATCCAGCCGGCACTGTCGTGACGGTAGGTGACAGAACTAACGGGCCCAGCCGGCACCGTTGTGACGGTAGGTGACAGAACTAACGGGTCCAGCCGGCACCGTTGTGACGGTAGGTGACAGAAGTAACGGGCCCAGCTGACACCGTTGTGACGGTGGGTGCAGAAATAACGGGCCCAGCTGACGCCGTTGTGACGGTAGGTGACAGAACTAACGGGCCCAGCCGTCACCGTTGTGACGGTAGGTGACAGAACTAACGGGTCCAGCCGGCACCGTTGTGACGGTAGGTGACAGAAGTAACGGGCCCAGCCGGCACCGTTGTGACGGTAGGTGACAGAAGTAACGGGCCCAGCCGGCACTGTTGTGACGGTAGGTGACAGAACTAACGGGCCCAGCCGGCACCCTTGTGACGGTAGGTGACAGAAGTAACGGGCCCAGCCGGCACCGTCGTGACGGTGGGTGACAGAAGTAACGGGCCCAGCCGGCATCGTTGTGACGGTAGGTGACAGAACTAACGGGCCCAGCTGGCACAGTTGTGACGGTAGGTGACAGAAGTAACGGGCCCAGCCGGCACCGTCGTGACGGTGAGTGACAGAACTAACGGGCCCAGCCGGCACCGTTGTGACGGTAAGTGACAGAACAAACGGGCACAGCTGGCACCGTTGTGACGGTGGGTGACAGAATAAACGGGCCCAGCTGACACCGTCATAACGGTAAGCGACAGAAGTAACGGGCCCAGCTGACACCGTTGTGACGGTGAGTGACAGAACTAACGGACCCAGCTGACACCGCCATAACGGTAAGCGACAGAAGTAACGGGCCCAGCTGCCACCGTTGTGACGGTAGGTGACCGAACTAACGGGCCCAGCTGACACCGTTGTGACGGTAGGTGACAGAACTAACGGGCCCAGCTGACACCGTTGTGACAGTGGGTGACAGAACTAACGGGCCCAGCTGGCACCGTTGTGACGGTGGGTGACAGAACTAACGGGCCCAGCTGACACCATTGTGACGGTGGGTGACAGAACTAACGGGCCCAGCTGGCACCGTTGTGACGGTAGGTGACAGAACTAACGGGCCCAGCTGACACCATTGTGACGGTGGGTGACAGAACTAACGGGCCCAGCTGGCACCGTTGTGACGGTGGGTGA
Source organism: Hyalella azteca (assembly GCF_000764305.2). Lineage (NCBI taxonomy): Eukaryota > Metazoa > Arthropoda > Malacostraca > Amphipoda > Hyalellidae > Hyalella > Hyalella azteca. Next base: position 236,809 of record NW_025936767.1, on the reverse strand, counting down.
CAGAACTAACGGGTTCTCTCGGAACCATCGTGACGGAAAGTGCGGTGTGTCGTGAAATTTCTGTAATAGCGCCCACATGTACATAGTATTCCGTACTATAGTTCCTATGAGTAAGTTACTTCGCTCGAGAACTAATGACTATTGTTAACATTGACTGGGCTCTTGTTCGTTCAAGACATAGAACTTCTGTTCTCCTGGCAAGTATTCTGTAAATAGTTTCTTTATGTGCAAGACCTTCACATTTGCATATATTCCCATGAACTTACCGTTTATGCTGTTTTATAGTAGTATTATTTTGTTCATGTATGTTGAGTTCTTGTTGAATAAAGCTCATGATGAGCTATATCGTCTTTGAACTAACGATCGAAAAAAAATTCAGCAATTAATCTTCGACAGATATTTCATATTTCATAGTATTTTTTGCATCGTTTATTCATGGAGAAATATTTAACCTGTTCTTAGGATCATATATAGACTTCTTATTGCTCGTTTGAATACAATTAAACAAACTCTCGTTCCCAGGTTCTGCTGCTCGGGCATTTCTTATTTGCCTTCGTGATCACCGTAAACCCATCCATGCAGAGCCTTGAGGAACTTCTTGGGGTAGCACACCGTGAGTGAGATTAGCGTATTTATTTTTATTATATTATAAAATTGCTATTATTGTTATAAATAAAACTTGGTGATCAAATGTACTGACCTTGAATTCTGATCTTTGGGTTAAAGAAAGTAGCAAGTAAACGTAATGATATTAGGAGATAAACAGCTTTGAGACATCCGATATATCGTTTCATTCACTAGCAAATTATAAGTGGTAGTCAGAAAATGAATGAATATTGAGAAGAGCAATTCATGTCTCAACGCATCAATTATTAATTTCTTTACACCAAAAAATTGCATTTTATATTTAATTTTGTAGGCATATTAACTAAAAATTCATAAATGACTGGCTAGTAATCTTTTTTCATGGCCCAAGTTCAACATTATATTGCCAATAAAACTTTTCATGCCAGCGCAAATCTACATGTGTTTATGCTGACTAGGATGCCATCCTTGCCACTTCTTCCTAGGACACTACACGAGTTGCTACACAATCTGCAGCCGCTAATGCTTGCTTTATAACGGATATTGGTTTCTGGCGAGGTTATAATGTCGCATTATTCTCTCGCAGCGTATTGCCGCAATGGCCCCGACGTATTTTTTAGGGAATCCTCTTGCAAGAACAATTCTGTGACCTCCAATGGCCCCTGGTGCAACTGCCGTCAGACCACATTACCAATAGACCTCATTAGCTTAATTAAGGCACCTCTAGCAATAGGCCCCATTAGCTTCCGACCCCATTAGCTTCCGGCCCCATTAGCTTCCGTCCCCATTAGCTTCCGGCCCCATTAGCTTCCGGCCCCATTAGCTTCCGGCCCCGTTAGCTTCCGGCCCCATTAGCTTTAGGGCATTAGCTTCCGGCCCCATTATTTTCCGGCCCCATTATTTTCCGGCCCCATTAGTTTCCGGCCCCATTAGCTTTCGGGCATTAGCTTCCGGCCCCATTATCTTCCGGCCCCATTAGCTTTCGGCCCATTAGCTTCCGGCCCCATTAGAATCCGGCCCCATTAGAATCCGGCCCCATTAGCTTTCGGCCCATTAGCTTCCGGACCCATTAGTTTTCGGTCCATTAGCTTCCGGCCCCATTAGTTTTCGCCCCCATTAGCTTCCGGCCCCATTGCCGTCTGGTCCCATTAGTACTAAACCTCATTAGGACCTAACCACATCGGCACTAGACCTTATTGTCGTCAAGCCCCATTAGTACCAGACCACATTAGCGTCTGGCCCCAATTAGCTCCATGCCCTATTACCTTCAGACTCCCATTAGCACAAGGCCTTACTAGCAAAGGGTCACATTATGACCAGTGAGAATGGTTTTATTATCTTATGGTAAATTGTTTGAAATTTATTGAATTATTCTTATGGCTTCAAGAGATTTAACTTATTGTAGGGCCACAATTATTTTTGGGTTTAACGTATTATATCAAGCATCTGCTCGGGCCGAGTTTGGTGGCTTAGTTCGTATGGGTAGTAATGATAAATGTATCTTTGTCACACTCAGTATAATCAATTCTGAATAATGTAATACTCCAAACGACAAAAAAGGTCATTTTAATCGATTAGGCTGGTTTAGTGATAACCAAGTCATTTCACCAAGAATGAAAAAAACCAAAACCGATTTCATAGTCATGTGCATGAAAAACTTCCATATCTTACTTTATTTCTATCATTTAACCATTTACTTTAATTATTTCTAATTTCTTCACCATTATCTCGCGGTTTTTTTTTATTATACCGCGTTATCCTCCTCAGCGTGATCATGGCAGGACTTCCATTTCTTACTTTATTTCTGCATTAAACCATTTACATTAATTAGTTCTAATTTCTTCCAACACATCCCGCAGGTTTTGAACTGTACCGTGTTATTCTCCGCAGCGTGATCATGGCAGGACTTCCATATCTTAATATCATAATTTATTTCTGTCATTTAACCATTTACTTTAATTAGTTCCTAATTTTTCACACATTATCTCGCAGGTTTTGGCCTGTACCGCGTAATTCTCCGCAGCGTGGTCATGGCAAGACTTCCATATCTTAATATCTTAATTTATTTATACCATTTAACCATTAACTTTAATTAGTTCTTAATTTTTCACACATTATCCCCCAGTTTTTGGATTATACCGCGTTATCCTCCGCAGCGTGATCATGGCAGGACTTCAATATCTTACTTTATTCCAACCATTAGCCATTTACTTTAATTAGTTCCTAATTTTTCACACATTATCTCGCAGGTTTTGGATTACACCGCGTTATCCTCCGCAGCGTAGTCATGGCAGGAGTGACTCTAACAGCTCTACTCATCCCGAACTTCAGTCAACTTCTCTCTCTGCTCGGCGGAGCCACCGTATCCATGATGTCTTTCATCTGCCCGCCTGTCTTTTACTGGAGACTTTGCTCTTTCACTGATCCTGTCACTGAGCAAAAAGTCAGGTAATAAAATGCCTCGGTCATAATTACTGTCATTTTGTTTGTAGTAAAAATATGTGTATGCAGTATAACATACATCTATGTTGTATAAATAAATATAATTTGGGTCACCACTTCATGATTAAATTAATTTGCAGCTTCATTTAAAAATAGATTTTGAGTTGGATAATTTAAACTCTAAAAATCAGGCATGTTTTCACATTTTTTTGAACCCGTGAATACTAGAATCAAAAATTTTCCTCAGCGAGCGTACTTCTCAAACTTCTTCTTAATTAAGATTATTGATTATAAACTTTTACATACTAGGCTGATTATCTGGACAATAAATTACTGTAGACTGTTCAATGGAATTATTCTCAAGTTTTCAAATAATATTTGTCTGTATTTTCTCCCAACTTCGCTGCTGTTTCTTTTTTTCCGAGTCAATACTTACAGTTAAATTAGACATATACGATATATTCAAAAACTTACAAATTTATATCAAGTAACTTTCTTTCGCGAAGGCAAAAAACACCGATGAAAAAATAATTCTGTGTAAATTATGGGTGGATATTCAACAATTATTTTATATTCCAGTACATAAAGTCTTCATTTTCCACCAAAGCAATTATGGTTGCTATTTACTAAAATATTTCTTTTTCCAGGACAGTTTCTATTTTACAGAAGCTGGCACTCAGTGGCATCGTGATGCTGGGTGTAGTTGGTGGCACTGCTGCCACCTACAGTGCCATAAGCGCCATCATTGGTGGCAGTAATTTCAATACAACTTGTTTCACGGCAAGTTCGTTTCTGGGCGCTAATAACTAATGCAATGGTTTACATTTCTTTTGAATTAATACATATTCCTACACCATATGAAAAAATATAACTCAGTACTCACTGCAGTGAGCGACAGAGAGCGCATTTTCTCGTCGACGAAAACGTGAAGTCACGGACGGACAGACGGACGGACGGACATGGCGAGCACAATAGGGAATTTTTTCCATAAAGAGAAAATGCGCTAAAAATTGAAGAAAATGCAACTTTTTATCATACCTGAAAAATCTCTCCTGTTCTATTTTTGCAATAACTGCTCAATTTCTGCACCAAAAAATTGCAGAAAAAATAATTGTATCTGAAAATGTTCATTTCCAAGGGAGAATTTTTTTTAGTCATAACAATTATTGATTTCAATCGAATCTGAGATAGTTCATTTGTTTATTATTTTTTTTTGTCGAATTTAAAATAGTTTCGGCTCCTCCATGCCGTAATTGGGAACACTAAATTTATAGCCAGAATTTTATTATAATTTTGATCAAAAAGAGATTAGAAGGAAAAAGTTGAAAATTTTATAACCAATCGAGGTTAAATTTTTAATAAAATTTCAATTCCGATTCGCAAATGAGCCAATGGATCGCAATTTTGCTTTAAAAACATTCGTAAATTTGATCCCGTGTGACTGATCCCGTGTGTGTAAGTTTTTTTGATCTTTGATCCCGTGTGTGTACGTTTTTTTTTATTTCATTAATACTAATGCTAAATCTTGTATTCCATTTTATCAATCCGATCATAGAAGAACTTCATAGGCCGACTGGGAAGTTTAATCATGGCAACTACTAACGACGCTTTGTTATACTATGAGGAAAAGAAACACGGGCTTAATATAGTAAAGTTACACTGTTAGAAAAAACGGTGAAAAAACGGTCCCACTGGCATTCTATAGAGTGGCCGGTCGCCACGTGAAAATAAACTGTTTCGCCGTTTTTATCAGATGTTTTACGGATTTCTAGTGTTAAATTAGAATAAAAATGGCGACACGGTGTTTCTTTTCACGTGCCGACCGGCCACTGAAACGCCGGTATAATACCGTTAACGGTAATTTTCCTAACAGTGTACTCAATGTCATTACCTAACTTTTACTGAATATCATAACCTTATTATAAGGCTTTCTTTACATGTTGTTATCAGGACTTCAATTTTTGTCTGGATTGTTGACGGTTGCCACTATTTATTTGTTTGATAAATTTTGGTTATTGAATAGAGCGGAAGAATTTTTTCAATATATTTCTTATAATTTGGACGTTGTTAAATTCTTCACTCCCAGAAAACCCAAAATTCAATTATATTTACTGGAGCCAAAAATTGTATGTATTTGTCCTATACTTGAGTTATCGCGTCGCAGAGATACGAACACATTTGTTTAATAACGTACCTAAATACGTTTTAAAACAATAATAATACGTTTTTCCATTTTCATCTGTATTTGACGTCGCAATTTCGTCGACATTTTCTTGCTCTAAATCGGCAGAAATTATTTGAATGGAAGATTCGTCTTAACATTGGGGCTAGGTTTCTGCGCTTACCTTAAATGCCTTTTCCCTAAATGCATTCACCCTAAATGCATCTATGTCATTTAATGGACGATACATCTTAACGTTGGCGTTGAGTTTCTACATTTAACTTGAATGCTTTTCCCCTAAATGAATTCACTCTAAATGCTTCGATATCATTTAATGGACGATTCATCTTAACGTTGGCGTTGAGATTCTACATTTACCTTGAATGCTTTTCCCCTAAATGAATTCACTCTAAATGCTTCGATATCATTTATTGGAACGTTCGTCTTTATCGAAAGTGGGCGTCACGTTGCTTTTACAGACCAAATAATTCCACGTAAAACTGTCGAACAGAGCTTGGCGTCGCAATAAATGTTTCGTACAAGCTATTTTCTGCCACGTGTTATTCATTTTCACTTACGTTTGCTCTCCCGGTTTCTTTGACGAAATTCTAGCACTTTATTATGTGCACTCAAAGATTTATGAAGATGCCGTCGCTCTTAAATTCTAATTAGCGCGCTTCTGTAAAACTGAAAAATATACATTCAATTAATTGATGCTAATTTGCAGATTCATAAAAATAATTCGAGCTTTTGCTTTCAATCTGAATTATAATAGTTGCTTGATTGAGAAAATTTTTCCTATGAAGAAGTCTTATAAATTATTAACAGAATTTAAATATTAGTAAATACAAAAACCTTCTCGGGTTCCAAAAAATCAGCGAAACTTATATTACAAGCATGCTTTTTCTTATTGTTGAACTATCGCAGTCATTCATTGTAATAAATATGAATTTTTCTTCCCCGTACTTACTACAAAATGTGAACTTCAGGTCATTGCACTGGCTTTCATTAAATTCCCCCTTAAGTCCAAATAGGAACCAAGTTGACTTGTAAAGTGTACAACAAGTGTGCATAGATTACCGCTTCTGTATTGAAAAGGGCAATTTATTAGTAATAAGATTTTATACCCAAACTGAAATAATGGTAGCTAATGGTATAGTTTGCGGTTAATTCCTTCACACTGCCCCAAAAATAGATCATACTCCTACTATGATTTTGTCTACGTTTTTTTAGCTTAGTCAATTATCCAAGGCAAGCAAGTGCTTCTAAGAAGACTTCTACCTACGCACACGGTAGGTTGTAATGGATCGCGATAGAACACTTCAATGCTGACATTCTAGTATTGAATGACCCCGATGTAACCGCGCGTGCGGATGGTTTTGTGTTTTCACTGTTTTGTGATAAACCGCTGAGGTACGAGGTTGCATTTATTTTGTTTAAATTTGTGATAAGAGTGCGTGTAGTTTTAGTGACTTTTATATAGTTATCGTGAAGTTAAATATAAATGTTTTTTATTCAATTGTATAGTGTGTTCCGTTTCATTTTATGCTTTTTAGTTAATTATCATTGGTATTAAATTATTGTTAGTTTACACAAAACAGAAAGGCTCCGAAGTTAGGAGAAGAGCTTTGGGAAAACACGGTATATATTTGAATTTTTTTATTTACAATTTTGTTTATTATATTATAGTTTATTATATTATAGTTATAATTTTTATTCATCTTTTATTCGCGATTTATTCAAATGTATAGGGTCACAAAAACTTGCTTTCTTATTTATTGAATAAACTTCAGCAAGGTATTTCGTTACTCGCTGAGGCATGCAAACTTACCGAACTCAGCGGCAGACTCGCTGAGGTATGACAACCGAATATCCCAGTTTATGAGAGAGCAATTATATGGTACCTGTAAATTTGATCGAAGTCCGTAAACACGATCCTCACAATTTCGGATTATCAAGTCTGTCCGTGGATTTCAGTTAATTGAACTGGACGATTGAGGGTGTCGCGAAAAAGATTTCCCAAATATCTTTAGAATATTTTGAATGCTATAAATTGACCTTTTGGTAAGGGACTAACCCTCTGTTTTCCCAATTAGAACAAATATCCATAAAATTTACTATTATGAAACAATTGGAGTTATGAAATTTAAAGTAATTAAACTATAAATATAAGATATATAATTTCGATCATCCGCGGACTAAGAAAATGGCCACAAAATCGAGGCCATATTTGCAGGGTTCCACCAGAAATTCACAGTGTGCGAAACCTCACTGACTAAATTGCCGCACCAAAGTTGAACGTATTTTTTTTCACCGAAACTAGCAAGGTTTCGGAAATGATGGGATACTGGAAATGATGGGATAGCTACGGGTGGTATGTTTTAGAAGCGCATTGAAGCGTGTGAACTTTTTGACTAAATAATATTGTTTATTCGACAATTAAACGGTGAAATTTAAAATAATTCCGGAATAAATTTTAATTAACTAAGCCGTGAAAGTATCCGAGGATAAATATTTATTGCCTAGATTTACATGTAATAAAAATAACTTAAAATAAATTAATTGCCTACTGAATTTTGTGCATTTATTTACCATCAAGAAATAATTTTTCATTTATCCATTATAAAACTATTTGCTCCAGCCAGTGTTTTTCTAAAAGTTTCTAAGATTTAAGAGTAAAAATATTATTGAAAATAAATAACTACAACTTTAAATGGTCAATCTTAAAATGTACATCAATGTACATCAAATTGTGCAACTATACACAGACAGTCGTATGCGAGCGTAAGCAATATTTTTGATATTATTCTTCGATATCTTCATCTCTCGGCAGCAAAGATGCGTCAGTATTCAGCCTTCATTATATCATTTTTTTTCCTAGTACTTGCAATCAAGAAATATTATCCTGACATCACTTCCAGAAAAATTGCTTATGTATAAAAAGCCCCCGGGACCGTTTTTGGCTGATAACTTACCATGCGACCGTCAAAAGCGGCATAAAATCCTGGTCCTAAACTGAGCTCAGTCCAGACTAGAGAGAACTGTGTCTAGAAAATTTTTCCAAACAAAAGCTCTATCTGAGTTTATGTGAATGAAAATGGAAGGTACCATAAACGAAACATATGCAAGGTATTTATCAGCAAATCGATCCCGGTGAGCGAAAGTCCAAACTGAGTGATGGACGCGATATAGTTTACGAACAAAGTTTCGTATTGAAAAACTTGATCGTTGCCCGAACAAGGAAGTAAAATTCCTGGCAGAGGAATAAGAAAACTTCCCAAACTAAACACAGTACAGAGACTGGCAAAGTTTCCATGGTATGTAAAATCTTACTCCAATCTAAGGTGTTCATTAAAAAACCGAAAGTTAACTCAACAACTATAAGTATATTTCGGCGCTGTTTTTACTCTAATTTTCTAAAATTTTCCGTTTGCCAGCTCAAAACCTTTTTTGAATCCTGCGAAGAGGGAAAGCAAAGGGGGGTCAGTCCCTAGAGAGATGCGAATCGAACTTCTCGATCATAAAAGTTTTTCGTTCTAAAGAGGAAACTCTCGAAGGAATAAAACCTAAGATTTAAAATCAGCAACCAGTTCCACTGAGTTTACAACGGGGCCGATGCAATCACACTCCAAGGGAAGAATGTTCCTTGAAGGGGGAATTTGAATGGATTAGAATAGCGGTCATTCAGCATCTCAGCCTGATCGAGACTCTGCTGTGGTAAAATCGTTTCCGTCTTAAATTTCTTCTCCTTTCTGAACAATAAAAAACTAGGGCAAATATTTTGAATTATTATTAAGTAAACTCTAATGCTTTTTGCTCCCACTTGATTGATATTTTTCTTGGCTCAATTTGCTGCACGATTACACTTTCCACCGCTGAATTGTATTTGGAAATACGTTGTGAAAAAATCGCATGAGCTTAGAATATCAAAGGGAAACTTTAAATAAAACTTTTTCACTGAACTAACAGTTTCAACTTTTAAAGTGAGAATTTCATGCCAATTTAATCTCAATAGATAACATCGAGCAAATAGTAATTTGGATAGTTGGATAAATGCCGAATAAAAAATGCGGAATCAAAAATAAATGCCGAATTAAAAAAATATAACTCAGTACTCACTGCAGTGAGTGACAGAGAGCGCATTTTCTCGTCGATGAAAACGTGAAGTCACGGACGGACAGACAGACAGACGGACGGACGGACAGACGGACGGACGGGCATGTCGAGCACAATGGTGAATTTTTTCCATAAATGAGAAAATGCGCCATAAATTGATAAATGCCATATATTCTCCACGTTCCATTACATCGTTGCAGCGAATCTTTCGGTTTGGTCGCGCATTTTCCAAGTGATCAAGTCAAGAATAATTCCAGCCAAACCGACCGCATAATATTGAGCTCCATCACACTATGATGCCGATGGAGCGTGACAGTATAATGACTGTACATGCAGGAAGAATATGAAAAGTTTATTAAATCATTACTTTATTTGTGTATTATGACGGTAAGACACCCTCGTATCGTGATAGTTTTATGTTAGCATATCTTTTCAGCAGAATTTCAAGGTAATATTTCGAGTTTCAACTGGTGGCCTCAATTCTAACTATTCAAATATAATATAGATATTAAATAAATGAACGAAAATCGCTATTTCATGTTCTTTTTATTTTTCCGATTTTTTTTTACCGAAGCGATTCTCGTTCAAATCATCAATTTCTATCACACAAAGTGAAATAAACCCGTTCCATCAATATGGTGAATGTTATATTATTGTATTATTTGTCTTATATGTGAGTGAGACCGAGGCCTGATGTGTATTTTACGATGAGTAAATAAACCTCATAAAAACGCCTTTATATTAAATAGAAACGTTCCTTCAATATTGATAATGCCATATTATCTGCCTTACTTGCGAGTGAGACCGAGACCTGATGTGTATTTTATGATGAGAAAATGAACATAAAAAAACGCCTTTATATTAAATAGAAACGTTCCTTCAATATTGAGAATGCCATATTATCTGCCTTACTTGTGAGCGAGACCGAGACCTGATGTGGACTTTATGATGAGCAAATAAAACTCGTAAAAACACCTCTATATTAAATAGAAACGTTCCTTTTAATATTGAGAATGACATATTATCTGCCTTATTTGTGAGTCACAAAAACGCCTTGATATTCAATAGAAACGTTCCTTCAATATTGAGAATGCCATATTATCTGCCTTACTTGTGAGCGAGACGGAGACCTGATGTGTATTTTGTGATGAGCAAATAAACATCACAAAAACGCCTTGATATTCGCCGGAGGCTGGGAGCGCAATATTGTGCAAAGAACGTCGTTACGTTGACATTGACGGGCACGTTCATGCCTGCGATGTCGCTGTCATACATGGAATCTCGATTTACTGAAATTATTCTCTTCAGCGGTTACAATTTACTGAAAATATTCTCTTCATTGGTTACAAATTTCTGTAATTATTCTCTTCATTGGTTACAATTTTCTGAAATTATTCTTTTCTTTGGTTACAATTTACTGAAATTATTCTCTTCAGCGGTTACAATTTACTGAAAATATTCTCTTCATTGGTTACAATTTTCTGAAATTATTCTCTTCTTTGGTTACAATTTACTGAAATTATTCTCTTCATTGTACTAAATGAGAAGAGAAAGGTGACATCACTTCATTATTTATTAATTGTCCATATGACTTTTTGACTAAATAATATTGATGCTGTTGCTCGGACTTATTAAAACTTTTCGACTTATTATATGAAAAATTTGAGTGTTTCCATAGGATTTATGCGCTTTTTATTTGCATTTTAGATGATACAATCTTGTCTGGCGGTATAATACATACAATATCCGTATATTACCCATCCTGCAGCATATCTTCTATTTATTGCCTGCTAGGTAAATTGATCAGAGCTCTCAGCCCATGTCCATAGACTGCAGCCAATGGCAGGGTTTGGCAAAATGCCAACCTCTTCAAAAAGTTCGGCTGTGATTGTAATATTTTTCTTGATTAAGGCTGACGGTAGGAACGCTAATCTTTTTTGTTCTTCAGATTTCATCGTAGATGTATTTTTTGTTAAAATACACGTCGTTATTTCTTTTTTACTGCATCTCTCCAATCACTTATCCGATGTACAATTATGTTGAATAACTGATCGAATAGGAATGACCCACAAATAAAATAGTTTTGTATATGATTTGTAAAAACGAATGCTACTTTTCTATTTATTCTGAGAAGTTAAAATTTGTTCCGCAACTCGAAAATACCTGAAGTAATGAAATTTCTTCACATTTAATCAATAAAATATGTTTTATTTCAGCAATATAAAGCAATATTCAATAAATGTTTATGTTTTACTTTTTAAACTTTCAAACTTTACTAGCTTAGCAATTGATCCCAAAGTTCAGTTCATATCATAGAAGTTTGTTTTTTTAGCGCATTTTCTCATTTATGGAAAAAATGCACTATTGTGCTCGCCATGTCCGTCCGTCTGTCTGTCTATCCGTCCGTCCGTCCGTCCGTGACTTAAAGTTTTCGTCGACGAGAAAATGCGCTCTCTGTCACTCACTGCAGTGAGTACTGAGTTATATTTCTGTTCATGTTAGTTTGCAATGTTTCTGTTTTGGTAGGAACGAATATTCTCGTTTTGTGATAGAAGACCAATAAGAAAATGTGAAAAGTCAAACCTGCCAATCGCCGAACACCGTTCAAAAAACGCTTCCAAGACGTAAACAAAAAACGGTGGCATTCTTTAATCTACATTCAACGTCGAATAGTCGAAACTTGACATCTCTACAGATATTGCTAGCAGAAAAATAAAACTGTTAGAAATTTTGCATGATCGAAGAATATTTTATTTCGAATTCAGATTCGTTAGCTCTGACGAACGTTGTCGAGAAACTTTGAGTTGAATTCGTCTGTTAACCTTGTGATGAAAATTCATTTTTATTTTTTAAACATGCAACAAAAATGTCTGAAACTTGAATGAATAAATCGCGAATATAATTTAAGTCAAACAACCAATCAATTTGACACAGACTTAAAACAGTTAACCGCATAAATGAAGGATTGCAAATTTCACTCAATCAACTGTTTTCATGAGAAACATTGAATGGTTCCCTTTAACTAACTACTAACTTGTGCCGCATTAATAATATTACTACCATGTTAACTAATTTCAGAAACAGAAGTTCAATGGTTACACATGATGCAAGTCAAAAGTTATTTAAAATCTGTTTTTGTAAATGCTGAAAGGAGAAACGTCGCCAGTTTGCGACGAGCCGTGATGAGGTAAACATGTGCCACAGTCTCGCTCCTCTCCTAGTTAAGTCAAAAGGGCTTGAGTGTTCAGTTAACTGCATTGGTATCACTGTTGCTTTGGAATCACCCTATGCTAATTAGTTTTCAGGAAATACCATGAAATTACCTGACAAACTACGCTAAAAGTGAACCATATAATACATTAATAGCACTAATTTGACTAATGGAAGTTAATATGCAATTGAATAGTACAACTTCATGGTTGTATATAATTTCAAAGTATGAATAAGGATGGAAATTGTTTTCACTTTCATGATAAAGTTTTCAATATGCCCGAATTAAACTCATATTTAATTAGTATATTATTCGTTTTTCTTCTTGAACTATAGGGGTTGAAACTTCTTTCATTGAAACACACGACAGTGTAATTGTTGTTATTATTTATTCGGTTATTCTTGTTATTCAGTGAGCAAAACTGCTTGGAAAGGAATCATATGGTAAACTTATTCATTACCCGCCGTTGAGTTATAAATAAATAAAAATATAGTTTAAAGTAGTAATGCTAATCGCTGTCGTCCAACGAATCATCAAGTGAAGAGGCATTCATCACAGGTATTCCGTAGCTGATATTCGTAATAAAAATATTCGGAAAATCTAAGTAGATTTCAGAAATTTTCTATTATTTTAAATATTTGTATAAGATGCGACCACATTAACCAGTTTCACGGAAAGGGCGCTGTCAAGTTACAAGCATCACTAAGAGCATTCTTCTGTAAAATTTTGGTTGTCTAAATCGAGTTCAGGAACATAAGCGATTACATTAAATCATTGATTGTTTCATTTTAGTAAAATAAAATTATTGCGGTTACGCTTAAAGCTTTCTAAACTTTAGGTTTTGGACATCTCTAAGTTTTAGCAATTTGAAGTTTAAATACGACCTGGTGAAGACGACTAGCACAACGCCATTGCAAATGACAACTTTGTAAATTACATATATCTATGAAAACCAGGTGTATGTTCCAAGAGTTGAACTTCACTGCCTTACGTTTAAAGTATGATTGATAAAGAATACAAAGACGTAGTCCATCAGCGTTAAGAAACGTCTTTTATTTCGATGCGTGCATGGAATATATAATGAGCTATATGAAAGATTCGATGACCACCAACAAATTTATTCAAATGTCAACAGAAAGTTTTGAATTTTCATATTGTAATTTCACTTCGACTGAATACTAGGCCATCAAGCCCGTCTGAACATCTGAGAATTTTTCAAATCGTGTTTGAAACTCTTCGCTACATAACGCACTAGTACACCATGAAATTGATATGATAGTATGTGAAAATATGTGTAAGTATGTGAAATACTCCATTGTTAGTTTATCAGAAATTTCACACACATCAATGTTAATTAAAAAAGAATATGATGATTGAATTTTTATTTTCAATTATGTTTGTTAAATCCGTGCGATTTCATCCATTTTTCGTGAGATATTTAAATATTTGGTGTAAACTCCGTAGAGTATTTTCTAAAACCGGCTTCATATGACTGAAATAAATGCTATTTGGCGCGCCGTTAATTTTATCATTATTTTGATTAGTGAATTCAACACATTCGTTCGTACGATGTTTTGGGTGGTATTTAAATTTGAGTTTCCCCAATGAACATAATGATTTTTGGTCTTCATTGAAAAATGAAATTGAAAACTGAGTTTAGTATTTTCTGGAGAAAATAAATCTTGAATAAATACTTTTGAATCTAATATATTTAAACATGTACAAGAAGACGCGCATTTCATTGAAACCAAAGGCTAATGCAACCCAGGAATCACCACGAAAGCGATGGAATCTCTACCCACCTTAGACGCGTGAACAAGTTCAAGTTTCAACTTGAGTTAAGTAATGCTTCCAATTTACAGGCTTAGTAATAGTAAGTAAAACACTGAAGGAAGAATAACTCATGACATGATTCGAGACTCATCAGGATTTTATTGCTAGGGCCCAAATTATTACTAATCTATCGCATGCGCCGACGAGGAATTTAAAAGCAAGGAAAACTTCAAGTACATAAATTCATCATAACGACATTGAAAACGTTTCAGAGTCCGGCTCCATTGTCAGTTAGACAATCAGAAAAACGTGGCAAAAGAGGAGCGTAAATTCAGAAAAAAAATAAATAAAATAAAATGAACCCGTAATACATGTTTATATGCGCTGGATATGACATTTCTACAATTAACTGAATGTACCCTCGCTATTCAAGTCAAATTAATCGTACCATTTATTTCGTATTAGTTCAATGAATGAAAATAGTTGAGCAATCATAATTTTAAAAAATCAAAGAACACTAACTTGACATAATATTTGAGCAATTCATGACAATGAATAAAATATAAATAAAAGGTGCAAAAAAATCATTCATTGAACCAGTTGCTTTACTAAAATACGAACTTGACTATTATCGATCAATTATTGAGAGGCAATCGAAATCATTCGAATCTCTTTCATTGTTTCGATATGAACACTACATAGTTTTCATCTTGGTGGGAACGTGTCAAACAATATTAGTATCAATACAAATCAGTAGAGACTTCTCTTTCCTTTTTTTTGTCAGGACTATTTATGACGGCAAACCTACCCGCCATAACTGTTACATTATAGGCCATATAATTTACTGGCTTAAAGTGCGTAAATCATAGCCACCAAGGTCTTACACTTTTAAGGTAGCAAAACAGAAATCGTTTGTCGCGGGGAAGCCGTTTCATGGAAATAAACTTGCAATTTTACGAGTCAGGACTCACATTTCCTTCCATTTTGTTGCCATTGCAGTGAAAATTACTTCGTCTTATGGCCCATTGCCGTCCTCCATCGATCCTACGAGTGACAGCTCCACTGAGCAAAACGTAACTACATTTTTCTCCTTGAACAGGGTGACTATGCTCGAGATATTTAGTTGTAAAATATTAGCACGTAGTTCTTTACTTTTTTAATGGCGGATTTACTCTTTTGAATTTGAAAAATTTGAGAAATTTACTTGTTTAAAATTAGTAAGTTATTCACTGGTATTTTAAAGATGGTCAATAGAAAATTTAATCACAAAAATATTTCTGCTGAAATTTACCGTCAATGATTTCTGAAATAGATACACACATTACAATTTGAGATAGTGGAATTTTTGGCGGATGTGGAATTGTTCGAAAATGATTAAAGTGAGAATTTAATATGGATTGAATCATTTTCTATATTTTTCTGTGCTCGTAGATTCTGTATTCTCGCGTATTTCATTATCGGAAACAATAATTCATTTATTTTGGGGACTCCATGAAATTTATGTAATTTTATATTTTATTATAGGACTTCTTCTGAGGTAATGTGAGTCTTTTATCTCACACATTTAATTCTCTATGCTGTTCGGAAATTATTCTGTTCAATTGCTTTAATGTAAAATATTCCGCCAATTTATTGTTCACAAATTCAAGGTTCCGATGAATGAGTTTACAAGAAAATTTCGACTAGCATCCTTTTATTCGGTGTAGGTGACTCGTCAGGTAATAATATCAATAGGTGCTATGCAAAATATTTTGATGAGTACCTGTAAAAACGTTAGTTGGTAAAATGTTCACTATAGATGAAGATTATTAATTAAAGGAAAGTTTGATTAATACATTGTTAACTTGATGAATACCGCCAACTCTTCCATTAAAATCATTTGTTCCTCGAGGGTATATATACAGAGTGTTTCTTATTCCAAACGGCAATGCATTTACGGTGGAATTTCCCATTCACTTTCCATTCAATAAACTCATCGCATGCCCTGGCCTATTGTTATGCAGCAGTGAATGGAGCGTCGGAATTAAGAACAATTTTCAGCAGATGCATCAGAAGCATCATCTCATTAAGTAAATAATTTAAGTAAAATATAAATAAGTTTACTGTACCGCACAGTAAAATGAAAATGTGTGTCATCCGACCTTTATAACTGAGAGAACAGGATTAATTGTTATATTTGACGGTCTGTTTAATAATATTTACCAAAAATTATTCTTGATTATTTAATGACACATGAATAATAAACTTCAATCTAATTTTTATGACACATGATGCCACTTTGGCTTGTCTGTGGAATTTCTACCAAACAATTTCTCATATAAGGCCAATCTAATTAATTACTGTCTCGATTTACTCGAGCTGTCCAAATTAACAAACCTTATTAATATTTTTAGTCCTACTTTAACAATGTCTGCTACATTGTGTGCAACTCAGGAACATGGAAATTGCACATGCTTTCACAAACTTCTGCTAGAAATAATTCACGGGCCCGTGGCCTATTATTCTATTTGCCCCTTTAATTACAGGTCTGAAATTTCAGAACAAGCTTAGCCAGCTTAGTAAACAAGATATTGTTTATGTAACCGTACACCTTTTGACGTAAACACGATCATAAAACTAAATAAAGATTTAATACATGTAGTGTACAATATTAATAGCCAGATTTGATTTATATTAGAAAAGAAGCAAGTGCTTTTCAACATTTTTACCGATTACTTGACGTGATTACAGGATGAATTGAAAAACGCCCTGTGTATTTTTTTATACCTGAATTATATGGAAATGTGTTTATTCGATCAAAAAAGATCCCGGCCTCATGTTAAATGATGGACCTCTAACTTATAAAGGCTGAAAACCGAAGCCAAATTCAAGCAAGTTTTTATATGTAGACATACATTATTTGGAACAAAAATTTTTTGGCCCCGCAATGAGAAATGTACGCGCAAAATTTTTCGAGAAAATTTTCGCTGGGACGAAACGATGTCAGGTCTCATTCACATCCATTACCGCCTTATCAAAATATTCTTGTATTTTTTTCTGGGTTCTTTTCCCAAAACTAAATGGAAATTTAAAATTTATTTGTGGAGATCTCACATCGTTTTTGCGCTAATTTTTTTTTTCTAAAATCCAGTGGCATACTTACTTCACTGATGTTGTGATGGATGGAAAAAAATTACCTGCACTATTTACTATACATCTTTCGACCCAAAACTTGAATCACAATATATTGAAATGAAATTATATCAACGATATCTAACTTACTAGTTTTAAATAATATTTTATAATCAACTTATGTATATAATCAACCTTGCTTCCCATATAAATCGGAAAGTCAAATTCATGAAAGTTCATTATTTGATCTGCAGTCGACTAACAGTACGAATAACGGCTGTCTGTGATGAAATTCAGCAGTCTGGAATAAAGCCTAAATTCCCCTAGGCCTGCGCGAGTCATAATATTTGAGAAGGCTCAGATGCGCATCACGAACTAAGAGCGAAACCTCACAGTATTGGGTAAACTTCGTCGTTGAAAATATCATATGCCTCCAAGAATATGTTTATTTAGACCTTATGCTTTCACTATACCTCTTGTCACTGAAAAATATGATGCCTCCAAGAATATATTTATTTAGACCTAATGCTTCCACTGTACCTCTTGTCACTGAAAAATATGGAATTGGGTAAACTTTGCCGTTGAAAATATCATATGCCTCCAAGAATATGTTTATTTAGACCTAATGCTTCCACTATACCTCTTGTCACTGAAAAATATAGTATTGGGTAAACTTTGCCGCTGAAAATATCATATGCCTCCTAGAACATGTTTATTTAGACATAATGCTTCCACTGTACCTCTTGTCACTGAAAAATATGGTATTGGGTAAACTTTACCGTTGAAAATAGCATATGCCTCCTAGAACATGTTTATTTAGACATAATGCTTCCACTACACCTCTTGTCACTGAAAAATATAGTATTTATTGAACTTCGCCGTTGAAAATAGCATATGCCTCCATGAATATGTTTATTTAGACATAATGCTTCCACTGTACCTCTTGTCGCTGAAAAATATGGTATTGTTTAAACTGCGCCGTTGAAAATATCATATGCCTCCATGAATATGTTTATTTAGACATAATGCTTCCAATATACCTCTTGTCACTGAAAAATATGAAATTATATAAATCATATATGGTGTAGATGCCAGTATGATACTGAAAAACAGTTTGTTTCAAGCTTTGTAAAAAATTCGATAGCTCTATTCCCTTTGTCCTCTCGCACTGATGCAAATTCTTTTAAACTGATTCATGACTCAGAAATTTAATTCAGCTCTGAATGTTAGCTCGGGTTTCTAGGTTGCGTGTACAAATTGAATGTACTTGCACGCTCTTTTAATTTTTAGACGAGATTCACAACTCATTTTAATGTGACAGGATGGTTTGTTAGAAATTCTAATATTTTTGTAAGAAGTTTATCTCATCTGATTAATTTTGGGGAGGACTTGAAATAAAATTTCCAAATTTCATTTCTTGAACTGACATTGAAATTCTTCACTAGATTCTGCACATGAAAATGCTTCGTGTATAAACGAATGGAAGCATTCCAGGCCGCCTCTCACGCTCACAGAAACTTCTATTGGAACCAAGTTCGGGGTTAAATAAGAAGCACCGAATTTCTGCAGCGTCCGTAGAGAAATATTGTTAGGGATTCTCGCTCTCACATAGATCTGCCTTCCCCTTCTGGGAAATTTCCGAAGTCAAGATGGGAAACTTGTATTCTTCACTCTAGACTTTTGTTTAACTTTATAAGGAAATGAAATCTATGATAGCACTTTGTAATACTTCACGAGACTATATATTAAACAGCTTTAAACAATTAATCGATTTCTTATTCTCTCTTAAAATTTTGCCTCCGTAAATGAAGAGAATATCGAGAAAATTTGTGCTCGGACCTAATTAATTTATTTTACAAAAATTATTATTCAATTGAAAATGACTGTAACAAAAAATTCCGTATCTCTGGTCAAAGAATGTTTATCTCTCGTCCTTGTTCTCACTAAAAGTCTTTATAATTATTTAATAATTTTTCATTACATTGGAATATTTGGGCCTCGATAAAATTTGTCCCGATTACTAACTTGAAATCTATGGTATGAACAGGATCTTAACAAATTATTTTTACTTGGATTATAATTTTTTCATCATCCTCCCCAGACAACAATGTCAATTAATTTTCCTAGTTAAAATATTTACACTCACTGAATGTTTATTTACGCTCACTGAATATTTACGCTCACTGAACAATTTCCAACCTAAAATTTTTATTATAAGTCATTAACTTCCATCAAATAAGTAACTTCTATTATAAAATTTCTCCGTAGTATCATCAAGAATGAAGTAATGTGTTATTCATTTCCATTCTCTAGAAGATGCAAAAATTTTTACTCGAAAGAACGCATTTTTTGCTTTACTCGAAAGAACGCATTTTTTGCGAGCATGTACCCGTGTAAAATCGCTGTGACTTGAAATTCCTAAAGCCTACGTCAGTGAGCTTATTTACCAGACTTGATGGTTGGCCGCCGAGTCTGAAATGAAATTCAAACAGGCTTACCGGATGGAACTATCGTCATTTACTCTAGTGTTGCTGTAAGAAAGCAATATCACCTGGGCAAGTGTACGGACACGTGAAAAATATTTTTTGCACGTGTTCTTTGGTTTTAAATATTTTTCGGTTGGATAAAAGTGTCAGATAAATGTGCATACAGTCAAATTTAAGACAGTATGTAAGCAAATGTACATAAAGAAGCGAGGGAATTCCCCAGTATTCTTACCTGGACAGCTAAGTTTTCCCTCGAGTCCTCCGTTACAAATAAGACAGCCTGGCCTGTGAAAATGAAACTTTGCAATCCTGGATGCGACAGCGAAAAAAACTCGAATTTGCGCTCATATTAGTAGGGTTTGTTTTACTTGGCAGAGTAAAATAATTTATTTTTTTTACTATTTTCTTCACCACTACAGACAAGAAATTGGTTGATCAATATCTTCCGCTGATTTTAATCATTTTCTGTTAGAAAAACATAGTTGATTTCAAAAGAAAACAATGTCATGAAATCGAATTTGAAATATCGCTGCAAATCATTTCTATAAATCTTTTAGTGGCTAGCGATGACCGGATAAACTGGTTTTTGCTTATCGACTCTGAATTTATGTAGCTAGTCCTTTCCATCACTTCATTATTATAATCTTATTGTATATTATGTGGGCTGCCGCTATACCCACGACAATGACTATAGTCCCTCCCGGTTAAACAATAGGTTCTGTTACAGTATCATTTATGGCACACTGTACTGTCTATGTGGAGAGGCAGAACCCAGTACTAATTCTTCTACTCACGGACAACGGAGAAATGACTGTGCCTTCAAAGCGTCTATTTTATTCAACTTGAGCGCTGGAAATTAAACTGCATCGCGGAGAAGTCTGTGGTTTTTTTTTTTGCAATTTGAAACCATACAACTATATAGAAGCGTTCTCAAATTTCCAATTGAATTTTGAATCAAATTTCCAATCTTGAAACTCTGATAAATTCCGGGTTTAAAAATCATTGTATAAATTTACACTCATTTCTTAGCCCAGCATGACCATCTTTTCACAAGTAACACTGAATTTTTCGATATTGCCGTTCATTCGCTGAAAGTTTTCTCCAAAGCAACTCTCTTCAGATTCACTTCATTTATTCCCTATAAGAAATTCGCTTCTATATTTGCCATTAACTGCGCATTAATATCAAAAATAACTGATTTTTTCGGCTAAACAAAAATGTTCTCTGATGAAATAGTGAAGCAATTTGAAAAGCCTCAACTGTTGTGATATTAATTCTACTTGAAAATAAATTAAAATCTGCTTTCTTTAAACTTAGTTTAATGGCTTTGATTTTTCACCACATAATCTGGCGAGGTAAAACAGGCACTCTAAGTAATTAATTTGAATATAAAACCTTTTTTGGAAGTACAAATATTCTTTAAAAAGATACTGCATTAATCTTTGAAAATAGAATAAACTAATGTCATTTAAATTTGTTTTTTGTTGCGCCAATTTTTTGCTCTGCGTTTAAATTGTCATTGACATTAAAAAAATATCAGTAAATAAACGCACAAAATATTGCCAAGAAACAGTATTAGCGTGAACCACATAGAACGCATTAGTACACGAAGCATTGAATGTGCGACATAATAACATTTAAAGTTCCAGCAGTTGTCATTTGAAGAAACTAGAATAGTCAATTGAGCTGAAGCATCTTTAGTGGATACATAGGCATACATTATTGTGCAGCACTCCAGTGCAAATTGATGTTTTTTACACGACTGTGTGTGAAAATATTGTAATTGAATTAGAGAAACTGCTATTCTTTCCTTTAAGTTTCTTTAAATGATTTAAACGACCATTAAATTTCAAATCGAAATATTTAAAAATAACGTTACATGTGCTTCAATCTAGCAAGCTTCATTATTCTGGACAATGAACAATTTAATTGGGGTAGTATTTTATTTCTGGACGCAACATTCATTAGGACTTCAGTGATAGTATTTCAAATTTATTTTGAGTGCGCATTGTGATGAAACCAAAAATATTTTCGAATCGTTAGGATTTAGTAGTGAAATAAGTCATAAACTTTCTGCGCGAAAGATTTGCAACAATCTTAGAATAGTTGCATTCAAACCAAAACTGTTGGTTTAAGTTAATAGGTAAAATTTCTATATTTGTTGTTTTTGGTTTACTGATATATTTATATTATTAAAATATATATCTGTATTTTATTTTAATATTTTTATATCTCTGTTCATAAATTATACGCATATAAACAAGAAAATTCCGCCATCTTATAATGATATTTGTTTTTTCTCGTGTTTGCTCATGAGCAAACATGAGTTTTTTGATAAAGTATTTTTTGGACGAAATTTTTTGAACTAACTGCGTTGAAGTAGTAGAATGTAGCATCCTACAGAAAATATCTATCTAAAATTTTAATCATTAAAATGTAGAACATAGTTTTTGATATTATCATCTTTTTTATTTAGATCATATTTCCATCATATATTTAAGATAAAAGTTAACTTCTTCATCGGATAATTAATAATGATACTTTTGCAATTTTCACTGGATTTTTTACTGCAGATGATGCACGTCACAGCTTCCAGTACATTTATCTGGAGAGGATGTATTATACTGCTACTGGTGCATTCAACTGTAGTCGATACATTCTACTGCAGCCGAAGCACTTTAGTGTAGTCGATACATTTTACCGCAGTCGATACATTTTATTGTAGTCGATACATTTTACCGCAGCCGGAGCATTTTAGTGTTTCGATACATTTTACTGTAGTCGAAACATTTTATCTGCATCTGCAGCCGAAGTATTCTACTGCAGATGATGAATTTTACTTGCAGCATGCATTTTACTGATGTCGATGTTTCTAAGTCTTCTCGAAAAACTGTTTTTTTCCGAACAAAAGCCCGTCCAAATCAACCCTAGAGGCAATCATTGATAGAGATCCGTGGCGTTGAAAAGACTTCCCGTACTTACAAAGAAAGAAATCGGCGATTTGCTTCGGTTCCCTTCGGTGAATTCTCTAAAGACTTGTTCGGGAAGACCTTTCATCTTGCTAGAACTTCTATGCTCTTTATAAGGAGCCGACAACGCTGTAGTTTTTTTAATTGACATATTTTTTTCTCTTCTAGAGAGATGGGCATTCTGCGAAAATACAGGTGCAAAAAAAGTATCGCAATTTTTATGTGAATTTTGCCGGAAAAATTAGACATATTTCTTCGATATAAAGCGAGTATGTATATGTGTATGTGCGATTTATAGTTAATAGTCAGATTTTCCTTAGCCTTTCTTTGTTTCATAAATAAGGATTTTTTTACGAAATAATCAACTTTGTTGAACCAAGTGGAACATGAAATCCAACATTCACAATGAATCTACTCAACTACATACGTGCTTCTTTCAAATTTCAATCCGGTAGTAGCAAACTTATTTCGCTCATCACCGGGCAATTCTTTCATTCACGCAAAAAACCTATCAAGGGTATGCTGAACCGTATTTTCTTTTAGTATGGTGGTTGTTATGAAGGCCTTATTCTCAGCTGAAATAGGTGGTTGGTAGGAATTGTTTGATATGCAACCGTTGCTGAGCAATTAGATGATAAAAAATGTAGCTGATTTTGCTGATAACTACTAGTATAAGAGATGGCCCATGAAATTTTAGGGATATTTCGCCATTCTGCTAAAAATTCATAAGCGATCGTTTACGCACCTCAAATAAAGTGGATTGAAAAATCCGAATTTTTTATTTTATACTCGAAGCGCTGACATTTCTTCCGTTCCTGTACCAGGACCGTTTTGAACACTAATTTTTTTCATTCATTTTTGGTAAAAATATTGCCATATGCGGTGCGGTTGAAAATTCAGGTTATTTCATCGCCATTACACAGGAACATGAAAAATTTGAAAACCTGATACTTCTCAGAGTGAACATGGTTAATCTGAACATGAAAACGAACAATTTATATTCTCATCAAACCAACGATTATCTCATTAAGGATCAAAGACTTTCGTTGAACCAAAAGTAATCTTATTTAAACTTAAGTTAGGAGGAGAAAATTCTCAACAGATTTGAATTCGCAGACTGGAATGACATTTTGGAAGGAAATGTTTGATATAAAGACTAGAATATTTAATAGTTGAGTCCATGCTCTCATTTTCAACGCACGGCGCAGCGCTTGGATGCAAGTAACATAATTTATTCATTGCACGTTCGTCCAGCGAATGAAAAGCAAATATTGCAGTATTCAAAACGCGTCCCGAACGACGCAATTGCCTATCATAACATTGCGTTACAGACGAAGCAATATGACCCGCCCTGAAGTAGCCTTTTGACGGAAAAAATGCATTTGATTAAATGAAATTTACTTAGAGCGTCATCAGCGAATCGTGGAAAAGCATGACCGATCAGAGGCTAATAGTGTTACTAGGCATGCGTAATGCTGCCGCGACATTTCACGCTCTTTTCCTCAGTAAACTGAAGAATTTGAAACAGTAATAATGCCACTGGTTTGCTTGAATCGCAAATTCACTAAAAACTTAAAAGCAAAGAAAACTCCACAAAAATTCATAGTATCTTAAAAAAACGTTTTCTTTAAAGATACTATGAATTTTTGTGGAGTTTTATTTGCTTTTAAGTTTTTAATTCGAAACAGAGAGGGGAAATGTGATAATCGGCATTAAGTCAACTTAATCCATGATTAAGTGAATTTTTTAAATTCAACATATTCGTTCAAACCTACTGCATGTAAGGTGGGCCTTTGCGTGGTCAAATCAAATTTTAAAGTGAAATAGGAACTGAAATGCTATAAAATGAACTTTTCAGAGACATTGATTTGGATTTAAAAATTAGTCAAGAATTATATTATGCACGTATGGTTTATCATATTATGCATGCGGAATTAATTCAGAATTATATTATATATGTAGCATGAAAATATAAAAGACGATACGACTACGTAACATTCATGACCAAATTTCAAATTCTTTTACCATAAAATGATGAATAAATGAATGCATAAATACATTATTTACAAATATTTTCATCAACAAATGAAGTTATTCATGGTTTACTATTCACAAAAACTACTAATAACAATTAATATCAAGGAAACTTCTTTACTTTTTTTTTCAGAATTAAATATGCAATGTTTGAGTAGTATTCGCTTGATTCGTGGGAAAGATTCTGTATGAACGTAAAAAAATCAGCCCCTGGTTCATGTTTTTTTTTGTTATCAGCATAATTTCCTTGCGTCAATTGCGAAAAAAATTGGTATGCAATTTCGTTTTGCAAACAATTGAATCTATGTTATATACAGTTAATCGATACCACCATTTTAGTCAATCTAAATTAAGACCATGCATGCTGAGAGTAACTTATAAAAAAATGTAAATATTTTAGAATAGACGACACTTATGTCATTTCCGAGTGAGAATGAATGACAATATATTCTATTGTGTATATACACCACACATTGTATAGTGTTACTTACCTGTTACCCCATCCCAGTAACACAGGACCAGCGTATCCATGATACACAGAGTACACCAGGGACAATGTTGCTCGCTCAGCCAAACGAGCAGCGAGACGAGGTTCCTCGCTTGGGCGAGAAAAAAAAAATCTTGGGTGATTTTCTGGCCGATTCGCATTTTTTTATTTTCATTTTTTTGCTCGATAGGAAAGTGGATTTGAGGCAGTAATGCAAGTAAAGATGGTTTTTAGATGAGGGGATTTATCTCTAGTTTTTCATTTTATCAGGTCTTTAAAAACTTTTCATTGATAAAACATTTGTCTGATTAATTTATTTTTACTAAAACATTTGCTCTGCATTGATTAAATCTTAAAAAATAATTCAGGATAAGCTACAGAATTTACGAAGTTGCAAACTCCAGGCGTTTCATATTCGGTTATTATTTAGTCCGATTAGCCTGATTTCAAACACACGCGATCCTTTGAATTGCTAAAAATTCTCATGACGTAAATTCGCCAAGGAATTGAAATGGAATATACCCTAAGGATGGATTGAATTCAATAAAATCGATTAAAATAAAATTTTCTGTAGTTTGAAATAAAAAATGTAAGAACTGTGACTTAATAATAATTTCAGTTGACCTAATAATAATTAGTATATTAAAGTCTGGT
This sequence comes from Hyalella azteca, assembly GCF_000764305.2. Taxonomy (NCBI): domain Eukaryota; kingdom Metazoa; phylum Arthropoda; class Malacostraca; order Amphipoda; family Hyalellidae; genus Hyalella; species Hyalella azteca. The sequence goes on along the minus strand of NW_025936767.1, from coordinate 210,780 downwards.
GCTCAGAAATGAAGTTCGATGCCTTGAAAAATATTCAATAAATGCATAGTTTATTGCGATTCCCAAATGGTGTGGAAACAATTGTTGACACTCTCACAACTGAAAATTGCAACAATTGTGAAATGCAGACTTCATAAACGAATCATCATGCGTCAGGAGAACACTAACATTGCAAACCCATTGAATCCCCCTCCATCAATGTTGTTCCACTAAGTGAACACGCAGCGACTGGAACAGACACTCGCCAAGTGAGCTGGGATCGTCCATGATTGGCCTCTGCTCAAGTTCCGGAACGCATTTACCTTCGAGATCCTGGCAGCATTTCCTGGAGAGCGAAACACAGTTTGTGCACGAATTGAATGCGTTCTATTAAACAATGAAAGCGTTGAGAAAATTTGGGGGTGAAATTGAATATCAGGTAAATTTCATTTTGTAATAGGTACAGTTTTATGATACTGTTTTAATACCAACGAAATATTATTTAGTAAACCATTTTAAAATTCGAATTAGAAGTAAATTTTACTGGAAATTAAGAGAATTGCATCTTGTTGCTATCACTCAGAATTTAAGAAAATTGTCAAATGTTATGAGTTTAAATATTATGTGTTTGCAAAAGCATTTACCGTATTATTTATTTTGTGTACGAGAGTGAATTCAAAATACCTTCATAAGAAAACAAACTACTACTAATAGGGGTGTCTTACAGAGACATTCGTCGTGTTGGAATTGTTATAATGAACATTGCCGGGTATTGATATTGATATTAGTTTCAATTTCAGTTGATTATTGATATTTGTTTCAATTATCGCGGCAGCAAAATGCAGGAAAAAAGAATGATGCTTATATTGAAAAAATTTCGCTTGCATAGGAATATCTAAGGCGCCTATCGGGAAGAGAAGCTATTAAGATCGAAAATGCTTGTTTATTCACCAGAAACCATAACCGCGTTACCGACGAGTCCGGTAAAATTTGACAAAGTTCAAGGTACACCGCATTGGAGTGATGTGGTGCGACGGTGTTTGCCTCCTCGATTTAAGGCATGATGGACCATCGTATTTATCTCTGAATGTAAGAAAATTCGCCACATGTAACGCGGAAAAATCTGTCCTGCCACCACTTATTGTAATCGAGGTCACAGGAAAATTCTGCCTACGAAATCTAGAAAAGAAAGAAAAGTCGTCACTTGTAAAGCGAAAAAATCTGTCCTGCCGCCACTTATTATAATCAAGGTAACAGGAAAATTCTGCCTACGAAATCTAGAAATGAAAGAAAAGTCACAGCTTTCAAAGCGGAAAAATCTGTCCTGCCAACACTTATTATAATCGAGGTTACAGGAAAATTCTGCCTTAGAAATCTAGAAATGAAAGAAAAGTCGTCACTTGTAAAGCGGAAAAATCTGTCCTGCCGCCACTTATTATAATCGAGGTTACAGGAAAATTCTGCCTTAGAAATCTAGAAATGAAAGAAAAGTCGTCACTTGTAAAGTGGAAAAATCTGTCCTGCCAACACTTATTATAATCGAGGCCACAGGAAAATTCTGCCTACGAACACAGCCGCTCATTTGCGGCCGCCGTATGGAAATGTAGCGACGAGCGCAGGCCACGTGAGACGTGGAGGCAAGAAGAATGACCTGCAAATTTGTGTTTCTAATTTCTGGTTACAAATGCCATTTTATGAAATAGTTTCAGTCGACAACAAAAGATAAATTTACATAAATTATTATAGAAGATAAAAGCAAAAAATTATAACGTTTCCTTGAATACATCTACTCTATTAACGGTTACTACGTCTTTCGCAAGCAATAATTTACGGCAATGAGGAAGAATGTATTGCAACGGACATCGTGCAACGTATTTGCAGAAAAAGATCAGTTTTTTACCATTAGAATTTCTTAATTTTTTTCACGCATCTTCTTACCCGGTGCTATTAATGGTCATTACGTTTTTCGTAATCAATAATTTACAGCGATGAGGAAGAATGCAATGCAACGGACATCGTGCAACGTATTTGGAGAAAAATATCGTTTTTTACCATTAAAATTTCTTAATTTTTTTCACGCATCTTCTTACCCGGTGCTATTAATGGTCATTGCGTTTTTCGTAATCAATAATTTACAGCGATGAGGAAGAATGCAATGCAACGGACATCGTGCAACGTATTTGGAGAAAAAGATTTCGTTAAAAAGAAAAAGACAAGTTTTTTACCATTGGAATTTCTTAAATTTTTTACCATTGGAATTTCTTAATTTTTTTCACGCGTATTCCTACCCCGTGGCCTTGCCGTAGCACCACGGGGGAGTTCCACCCAAATCGCCGCATCATTATTCTCATGGAGACACCGCGACGCGTGGCAATGAGCCGAGACGTTTAGCACCTCGGGGACCTTCGAAGTGAAGATTTATGCCAATGCTTACTTCTTTCTTTACTCGGAATGAAGAAAAATTTCCTTGCATGGTCATACCGTACTTAAATATTTAGGAACTTATCGTTCTGTAGTTTGAACTTCAATAATTTGTTAATCGAGACTTTGAAATTCCGCAAGAGTCTACTAGGGAATTTTTTTTCAATAATAGATAATACGTGCATGTTTTGTTCGCATTTTGTAATTACGTATTTTGATTTACATTGTTTTTTTCATAATTATTTTATCAGAGATTTGCATTTGTGTTTTCCTTCAAATGGTTTTCGATTAGGACTTACTGAATGTTTTCGCCGCGAACTGTTGTTCATTGTTTTCCATTAACGGTTTAATTTAGCAATCTTGTCTGGCTTTAACCATATATTGCCGTTTATTTTTGCTCATATAACTCTAGACGTGGGAGTTGTGTGATTGTAATTGCTTTGATTGCGTCTTAATAATGATGTCATTCTCATAAAATTGCCTGCATTACTCAGAATAGTTTAATAGTATTGTCATAATATTGTTTTCAGAAACATTCACGACATCAATCTTATAGACCGCGTTAATAAATAGTAACTCACATAAATTTCTCAACAGTCTGGAGTATACTTGATAATTACTTGACAAATATTTTTTTTTCAATCAACATCAATTAATAACTACGTTAATAAAAAGCTTGAGACATCTAGAAAAATTTTATAGGTGATTTTTTTCATTTCCGTGGTCGCTTTCCCCTAAAGACCAACTCGGGGAGAAAATTGTGCCGTCTTGCTCTCCTTAATTTCATTAAAAATCAACAATGGCACCTGAGGACACACTTCTAATTGAAGTTTCAAAGCACTGCTAAAAAATGTAAAGAATTTAATTCATTTCATCTCTTCTTTGGAGCAGAATCAGAAAGAATGGTTGAGGCAAACGGAGCTGAGGATCCGCCATCGCATTTTAAATGTTTTACTGGAATGATGCGGGTTTTTCAGTGCCATATTATTCTGACTGTGGATTGGTGAATTTCTGTTGAATTGAAATATTATTATTGAATTCAAGCTATTGGTTTGAAATATTACTGTCACGCCAAAATGAATTGCGTGAATTTTTGCATAGCGGCAACTTAAAATTATTTATTCATTTTACATAAATTTGTTAAAAAACAAAATGCCTTATATCATTCTGACTGCGGATTGGTGAATTTCCGTAGCTTAAAGTTGCATGAGAAACGAAAATTATTACAGAAATTGCTACTCACCAGCGACATAAGTACAAACAGTAAAATTTCAGTAATAACTTTCGAATTTACGAGTTGACTAAATGATGAATTGACTCGCAATTTAGACAATGTAAGCCTAGGTTTCAATCATGGAATTCAATTTTCTGTTAGCCAAGATTTCTATAAATATAATGAATGCGCATAACCAAGAAAAAAATATAACTCAGTACTCACTGCAGTGAGTGACAAAGGGCCTATTTTCTCGTCGACGAAAGCATGAAGTCTCGGACAGACGGACAGACGGACAGACAGATGGACATGACGAGCAAAATAGGGTATTTTTTCCATACATGAGAAACTGCGCTAATAATTGACTAGAATACATCTTCTGGACGCTGGGAAACTTTGAATTTCAGGGATGGTTTTCCAGCTCAGTGCCGTAGTTTAGTTGTCAGGACTTCGATGATTTACGGCAACCACTAAGCCATGTCGGCTTCATCCAAGATTTCATAAATCACAAAAGGAATCCAGCAGAAAACTTTTGGAGCTTTCGCGGTCGATAAACAAGCTTAGGAATATCAAGCGAATTCACGAAAATTTTTTGAAGTTGAATCTTCTTTTGATAATCAATTTTAACAATTTTTAAATTCAACATGAAATAGGATAAAAAGCGAATTCACGAAAATTTGTTGGAGTTGAATCTTCTTTTGATAATAAATTCAAACCATTTTTTGTCAAAAAATTTTAAAGTCACCATGAAATAATAGGTATAAATAACATTTATATTAAAATTTCTAGCTGCTACAGAATGAAAATTAGTGAAAAAACGGTCAAATTCAAATCCGCCAACTGCAATGGTGATTTCTTACATATACAAACTTTTTCATAACATATTTTGCATCCGAATTTTCAACAGGAAAATATTAATTTTTCTATAACTGAAATGAAATTATGTCTTCTTGCATTAAAATCCAAGTGACACGCAATACTCTTCCGACGTTGATGTAGCACAATAAAGTCTTGATAAGTTCGTACTAAAATATTACATTTATCTGCCTTATAACGAATGATTTATTTTTTAAAGTAAATAAATGTATAATGAAAAAATAAAACCAACACAGTCGCCAACAGAGAACACGTGTAAACATTTTAATGAGAAGCATATTTGCCAACTTTCTTTTGTTTCGAATTTTTATAGCAAATACCTTATCAACTATAAAACACTTGTGTACTCTGTAGATAGTTTGCGGCAGTAAAATTAAAGATAATAATCTCTTGAGAATGTCTAATTTCAGTGATTTAGAGGTTATTCAAGCTATGCTTTCAATTTTAGTTCCATTCTGAGTATCCTATCCCTCTTGATATCAAAGAGAATTTTTTAGCATCCAGTGCTCGTGTCTTCTACATTTTTTTCAAAATAAAATCCAAATTCCACAATTCCAAATTCTTCGACACCGTATAAGAATTTTGCAATGATTTATACGAAAACGCGTCCCAGGGCTCCATCGTTCGACAACATGTTTAGTAATATCGAACCTTACATACGAAAATTTTTTGAAATAAATATTTATGGTTTGCTGTTCCCAATTGCAACGTATAGTTCACAATATCTCACCATTTATTTGCCTCGCATGGCTATTGAAGGACTCTGCAATCCCTTGCATGTGCTGGTATTTATTTGCATTGCAAAAGTGTTGTGTGCATCAAAGGGCCTTCGTAATAAATTTGAGCGAACGCTTGACAATGAATTGTTTGGCTGATGGGAGAGCAGCTCGCGTTAGACACGCTTTATAAGAGCAACTGTCGTGTCAAAAATGTAAGAGATTGAACTGCGATACAGCCCAGGAACATGGGAAATAAGCTCACTAATGAGCAAATTATTAATAAAAATTCTTGAATTTTTGTCTGATTGAGGAACGATTACGTAGATATGGAAAATAAATTTCTAGTGATAATTCATAATAAGATATTCGTTGCGTAAGAGTTAAATATTAAATTTGTACAATTAATTACCAACTTGAAAGTTCACTGCGATGTAACCGACTCTGATATGCTTGATTGTAGAAATTTGATCGATGTTTTTAATTTTTTCTTGATCAAAACTTTGCGGACGTTATACATTCCGAAAATTACAGTTCTGTCATTCTGCTTTTGAGTTGTAAAAAAATTTTCCTCGGTTCCTTCCAAGACGTATACAGTCAGGCGGTAAGTTTGGGTATTGAATATACTTGAGTAAAGATACCCTTCACTCAGGATACCCCTTTGGTTATCTTTACTAGGTGTTAAAAGAATTAAAGTATGTGTAGATGACCAAAATGACCTCGTTTCAAAATTAATATCATGTTATAACACAGCTTGTTAATAATTTATTCATAACTCTTCTTCGACATCAGTGATCGCAATTTTGTTATTTATGTGAATATAACTTGGTAAGAAGTGTTTGTTTACAGTTTATTTTGAAACCGATAATGATAGAGAATTGTTAAAACTCACCGTAAGTGGTAGTATGTTTGAAAATACGCGAATTTGAAAGAAACAAAGCTTAATAAAAATGAAAGGTTTTACTGGTATATCGCTTAAGCGTTGAGTGAACCGTTGATACCTGACTGGTCTGCTGCCGCAACCGTAAATACGGTTACGGTGACCATTGATAATTGACCAGCATTGACAGAGTTCGCGCATATAAATTGAACTTATTCAGTCTGTTTAATTATTGTGTCAAAACTGAATTACAAATAGGGTTTGGTTTGAATATGCTGAGCCACCTTTGCGGCAGTTCATTTTTGATATCAAGGATATAGAATTTCAAATTCGTTTCAGTCCTTCGTTTTTAAATTTATTATGTTGAAAATTAAGTAATATGAACAAAAATTTAGCGATAATGAAGCACATTATTTTATTAATTGGTAGTATGAATATTAATAATATTATTATTATTATTGTGTAATTAATAATATTTATTAATAATAATAATATTATTAATAATATTAATTAGGTGAGTCAGAACGCATGCACGTTTTGCTTAAGCGTCAATCACAAACATTTTCTATCAAGCAAAATTATTCAGATTCTTTAAATATCGGCATTTATCTTGTGCTTTATCAATATTACTATATTCTACCTTTTGTTATAAATTTAAATTAAAATGCCAGTGCTACCGTAGAATTATTTAAAAATTTAGAAGAGAATGAATTATTTCGCTTCCTGCATCTGCTAACCCCAGCCCAGAGCAATTTTTTCTGGAAAAGTTTTTTTCCGCAAAAGTTTTGTTCGCAATACTTCATACACCCGAGGAAAGTTATTTAAAGTTGCGCTGTGTCTGGATTTCTACTGAGAAAAAGTTGATTTTAAAATCGTGTTACTCTGGTTATCTCCGGTTTACAACTAAAATAAAATTCGTGATTCATAAAAAGCATTTAAAAATGAAGCTCTGAATGAATTAGCCAGATGAATATTATAATATAATAACATATATATTCATGTGGACGATGGGTTTATATATAATAATATAAACCCCTTGACCGGATGATTATTATTACTTATTTTAATTTTAAGTTAAACTATTTTCATGAAAAATTACGAGATCTCGCAATTGCTCTGCAATTGTAATTATTCTCGCAATTAGATGTCTGTTCGAATTGCACTAATATGCGTGTGCCGTTGCTAAATAGCTATTTTGATGAGATTTGCATGAATTTAACTTTGCTTCAGCGTGACCTTGTGTAAATGTGATATTGCATCTTCAGAAGTTTAGGTAATTTTCTACGCAAAGGAACATCTAAAATCCGAGAAAACTATCGAAGATATGAGGTTCTTAATTAAATTAGCCTTCCCGCTTGGGACATTAAAGTATATTAAAAAGTGAAATATAATTCCAATTTTTTCTTCGCAAATCCCTCCAATTCATGATAAAAGTTATTTGAAAAATCTATTCACCTCGTCAGAACTTTGCTGCTTCTTTTGAACTGATAAAATTCTCGAGGCGAGAGAAAATAAATGCAAATTGATTTACTCCAAAGAAAAAAAAATTATGCATCACAAGTCCCCGAACTTCAAATAATAGGCCATGATAGGCTTCGCTTAAATTCTTAGTGAGTATCTTTTCTTGATCCTTTTTTAAAATTTAGGCTTATATTAATAATCTGTAAAAACTTTAATTACATAAAAATGTTATTTTCGGAAAAATAACATATGCATCAAAGGAGGATTAGAATTCGAATATTGAACAGCAGAGTTCAAGACAGTTAGACGTGTCAGCGTCATCAGCCGAGGCATAAGAAGCCAATAAAAATATTTGTTTGAAATTTTACTATCATGGCAAAAAGAATTGCGTGAATTTTCGTATAAAGGCAACTTAAAATTATCTATTTATTTTCCGTGAATTTAATCATGTTACTTGGGTTGGTTACTGTTATTTATACACATTAATTCATCACTATAAACAATTGAACAATACAGTCGTTGTAACAACGTTATTTGAACAAGTTCTATTCATGGTTGCGCTCCAATTAAGCTCCAATTAGGCCTGAAAATTTTGATACCTTTGCCATTACAATACAGAACAATTATTAATAATTTCACGTAAATTTTCTGAATATGGCCGTTAGTGATAAAGTATTTAAATAATCAACTAAAACATAGAGCTAAATAAAATAAATTATTTGTACATGTATTTTTACCATTCATTTCGCACATACGGGCATTATTATGTAATTTTACTCTCAGTCATAAAATTTTCGGAGTACCAATTGGATTGATTGCTACTCAAAATAGACGGCGACTAGCAGCGAATTTCCACGGAGATTAATTCCATAATTAATCTCAAGGATACTGAATTTTGCCGATAAATCTGAACTTTTATGACTTTTTTATACGTGGCGCATGGAGATCTTAATTGGTAATTGCTGAGATTTTTTTGCCATGATCCATTGCGATGTTTCATAACGGAATATCATATTTTTTTTTAATTTGCGGCTAATAAATTGAAGTTATTTATTGCGCTATTGGACCCACGAAAGATTAGACTAGTTATTTAAAAAAACCTGCACAATTGAAATTATATCAGGGAAAATTTTTCCGAAGGATTGATGATTTTTACATTGTTAGTGTGAACTGAATGGTTCGAATTTAATTATTTTGGAATACGACAATATATTTAATTGGAAATTAATGATGTAGAAAGAAGTTTCCATCGGCAAAAAATCGGAGCAAAAATTAACGCTTAATTTTCTTAAAAAAAATTTAAAGAAAAAATTTATTTATTATATTCTAAAATTCATGTTCTTTTTCGAGAGATGAAAACCTAAAACTTAAAAGAAATTCAAGGCCAGCACCAGTTGTGAAAAGAAATTTTAAACTCACTCTATTTTTCACGTTCGATTTTTAACCTTCCAAGGCAACAGTACCAGTTTTTTTTAAATTTAAATTTTAAACTTACTCTATTTTTCACGTTCGATTTTTATCCTTTCAAGACAAGAAAATCTGCGGCATAATAAGTCGTTCTCAGCGTGCTGGCTCTCCAGCCTCAGAACCTAAGCCTTCATTTGCATGATAGCGAAATGTCGTATAGCAGAGAAGCGCTTCTCTTCGGATAGCTGTAATGTCTTCCATAGCATTAGGTGGTACGGAATCGTATCAGTTTATTTAAATCAGGAATTATCATTTTTAGTACACTATTCCCTGACATAGTATAAAAATTACGTATTTTCCATAGCAGTAGTCGGTTGGGAATCGTATCAGTTTATTCAAATCAGGAATTATCATTTTTAGTACACTATTCCCTGACATAGTATAGAAATGACGTATTTTCCATAGTAGTAGTCGGTTGATAATCGTATCAGTCTATTCAAATCAGGAATTATCATTTTTAGAATACTATTCCCTAACATAGTATAGAAATGTCTTCCATAGCATTAGTTGGTGCGGAATCGTATCAGTTTATTTAAATCAGGAATTATCATTTTTAGTACACTATTCCCTAACATAGTATAGAAATGACGTATCTTCCATAGCATTAGTTGGTACGGAATCGTATCAATTTATTTAAATCAGGAATTATCATTTTTAGTACACTATTCCCTAACATAGTACAGAAATGACGTATCTTCCATATAGCAGTAGTTGGTTGGGAATCGTATCAATTTATTTAAATCAGAAATAATCGTTTTTAGAATGCTATCCCCTAACATAGTATAGAAATGACGAGAGAAAGCTTTTTGAAATGGAAATTTGTTTAGCAGGTTTACCATCTTTTTAGACCGGTCAATACTTTTTACCGAAATGGCTTTGAGAGCAATATCTGGGTTTGAAAAGGAGTTATGTTCAGTTCAGAAGATTCTTCGAAATAACTTTCATTTGAAAGCATTATTCATTCATACTGTATGTTTCTAATGCGGCCTTTAAAACTTGTAAACGTAATGTTTTGTGCGAAATTTTCCCACATAATCTCAACGTTTACGTCGCAAAGTAAACCTTGGTCTGAACTAAACTTGTCTGAACCAAACATTTGTCTAAACATTCTAAAATAATCATTAGTGTAAAAGACGCAAATTAAACATCATTTCAAGTTACTTTGTTTTACGCCAATATAAAATAAAAGTCTTCATTTGTTTTCTAAAGTTGCGATGCAAGATAATTACTATTTTCCTAACAAATATTTGTGTATCATTAACTGCAAACTCGAGAGAAAACTTTTCTAGCGAAGGTTTCTTGCCTATGATGAATAACTTTAATCTTCACAAGTTATTCTGCTTCTCTTGGCTTCCCTATCTGATAGCAACATTCATTGTGGTTGCTCCACTTCCTAAGCGGAATAATAATAAAAACTTATTAATGTGACAGGAATTGAAACAAAATCCAAAAATAAACAAAATCCAAACAAAATTTTTCTATTAGAAATGTGCAACTCGTGTGTCTCTGAATTTTCCAGACAACCTAAGATTATCTAAATAATAATTTTTATACTGATTGTAAATAAATATAAATGAATTCTTGGAATAAAATAGCTTCGTCTTCACTTTCTGAATACTTCACTTCATTCTGAATTTAATAAAGGAACTAATCGAAATAGTTTATGCGGATCATGGAAGGTTCCACAGCGGCTGAAAAATCGAGCACAGTTGAACTTAAGAACATGTGTTGATAGAATTTAATGGCGGTTATAGAATCGATATTAATGGATATACAAGTGGATCGGTCAAATATATAGTTGAATGAAATATATTAAAACAACAACCGAGAGAGAATAGCTAGGTATTTGCGATTAGAAACCTTGTAATTCACCATGGATTTAATAGTAACGGAATCCATATAAAGCTGAATGCCGTATCAAACAAGACATAGTTTCACGAAACCAGAAAATAGGCAATCAGAATACATTTTATAGGTATAAAACACGCACAGAAGAAATATTTCGCAGTGTTTTGTAAATGTGTGCTTGAATTTAACTTAAAAAAGTTAAATAGAAAACCATTTTAAGCATTGATTCCGTGAAGAAGAAAACCTGCACTCTTTGGGTTTGCATTTTTGTAACGCAAGCTCTGATTTAGGTCCATGTCTTCCACTGTGATTTATCTCCTGGATACGAAGGAGACGAGTTCTTAATGGTTTGAGACCTTCTGTAAAGATTTGCTGATGTTTAAATTAGAATTTGAGTCTCGTAATGGCATCGGGTTAAACAAGCATTGTGTTTTTAGCGCATTTTCTCATTTATGGAAAAAAGTGCTCGTCATAAAAAAAAAGTGCTCGTCAAAAGAGTATTTCATTGTGCTCGTCATGTCCGTCTGTCCGTTTGTCCGTCCGTCCGTCCGTCTGTCTGTCCGTCTGTCCATCCGTGACATCGTTTTCGTCGACGAGAAAATGCGCGCTCTGTCACTCACTGACATCGGGTAATGCCATCGGGTTTAATAAGCATTGTGTTCTGTTTTATTTAAGGTTGTTTACCTAGCGATGGAAAATGATTTGTTTTTTATTATGTTCCATATTCAAATCAATCTAAATTTGTTGGTATCTTGAGCGGAAACCAAATAGAATCTCATTGGTTATATCGGTCTTTTAGTCGATGGCAGAGTGTTTCATTCGTTAATATAAACATTTATCATGAAACTATTTTCCTGGTCAATTAGTTTACAGGCAATTCACTCCCCGAGTCGATACAATTTTGCTTAGTGATGTTATTGAGATGATAGCTCCGTATTTATAATGGCTCTTTTTATTTTATTCCGTTTGATTGAATATAAGTTTGTGCACACACAGAAGTCAATATATTGTCTGTCAGGTTTAATTCACATTCACAGAAGTTGTTCAACGAATATTAGTACTTATGTATAACATACACACAGGGTTACAAAAGAAGGGAAACAGTCGTGAAATCCACAAAATAAATTTCTGTATGGTAAGTGTAGGTCCACCTTTTGCGGCAATTACAGTCTCAATTCTCTGAAGGATTGATTCATACAAACTGTGAATTATTCCATAGGATTTTATACCCATTCTTCAATTAGATCTGACTCTAGCTCTTTTAAAGACGATGGCGGCGGGAATCGACTTCTGTCTAGTATCTCTAAAACCCACCTTAGATGCTCGAAAATATTCAGGGCTGGTAATTGTGGTGGCCAAATGAGATGCTCAACTTCATTAGTATGTTCCTCGTGCCATTTTAAACAATTCCAGCTGTATGGATTGGGGCATTATCATCATTATTTAAAAATGGCGTTCCCCTCCGAAAACAGTGCTTGAACCATTGTATGAACTTGGTCCTCCAAATTTCCTAAATGGTCGCGGCTGTTAATTCTTCCATGAAGAGAAATCATTGGTCCGCCGGATTTCCAAGAAATAGCACCCCAGTTCATAACATATCCCCGCCATGTTGTAATGTTGGAAGGAGGCAGTCGGGATTAAATGACCTTTTTCACTGTCTCCGAACGTAAACTCGGCCAGAGGCTTGAAATAAGGTAAACTATGAAAAAAATCGTCAGCGAAAATCACAGTTCATCACTGCTCGAGGGACTAATTTTGGAGATTTTTACACCGCTCAATATACTTTGAAGCAGTTGTATATGAAACCAGAGGTTTTGTAATTGAATTTCTTCCATAGAATTCAAATTTATGCAGCTCTCGGCGGACAGTCTTTATGGAAACTGAGTTCTGTAGGTGTCCATTGATGTCTGCTGTAGTTCTAACACCAGCCATACGGGCACCAACAATTTGGCCTCATTAAAAGGCAGAGAGGTTTGCCATTTATAGGTTATAGGTTTGGTTATAGACACAAAAATTTACCAAAAATATCTGTGGGAGGATAAAATATCAAGTAGCAGCAACAGTAAACAATAATTCACGAAAATATAAATACATCACGTTTTGATTGTGTTCAATATGTTAAAAAATTACGATATAAAAATGTCCTTTATTATGTCCAACCCCTGAAATTTCCATTATTATGTCCAACCCCTGAAAATTATTACTGTGCAAATTGCAGGTTCACCAAGAACTTGAAAACAAAGAAATTTCTCTGCTTCTAGATTCATGTTTAACGTGATATTTTTCTCGGCAAATTGACTTTTGAACTTCTGCCGTCCATGCTAATGGTAAGACTTGCAGTTATTACCGACTCGAACCGTAACCAATATTTTCAGAAATCGAAAAGATTCTGTAAGAAGTTTCTGCTTGGACACTTTCCCAATTGAGCTGCGTGCAAGTTCCGAAATGGAAGTCCATTAACGGAGTTAACTCGTCTCGGAAATTCTTGCCTTAGCTTTTTCAGTTATTCGGATCATCTTTTTACAGAAGGCTTTCCCACGCTTTGCCTAATTTTCCAGACAAGGCTGAATTTCTTGCAGAAGTCGATTTGTTCATAGAAGACTGGTAAATTGTAAAGAATTTAAATGATGTGAAAATATATGTTATTCGGTAGCTATTGTTTTTATATGTATATGGTTTTGATGGATGAGAATTTTTATAATCAAATTCGGAAAATTTGATTTTGCAACGAGAAAATTTTCTTTTGGATTTTCGTGAAAAATCTTGAAAGATAGTTTCCGTTAGAAATATTTTTGTTACGAGCCTGTGGAACTACTTACTTGACGAAATTTACCAACTGTACACCTAAAGTCTTCCTAAAGTCTTCCTGTCTTCCTTCTAAAGTCTTCCTGTAAATATTGATTACTTTGATCGGAAGTTTAAAAAAAATCTTACAGCCTGGAACACAAATAATAATAATAGCTTAATACGAAAAAAAATCAATTGAATTCGCACATAAGCTACAACGAATAGTATGTTAAAATTTTCATTTACCACAACTTTAATATGATCAATGCCACAGTCACTAAGAAACAACAATTTTATCTCAAATATAGAGAAGAAACATCGAAAACCGAGAGATTTTAAAAATTCCCAGCAGGAAGCAAAATGCATTGCCGTTGCCGCCATCAGGTCATGAAAGGTTCATGGAGGCCATTATGGGAAACTTTTAAGTAACACTGGGAAGAGTTCATTCAAAATTCTAACACTTCAGCATATTAAAGCGTTTTTGGATTGATCGCTGAAAGCTTACTTACACTGTTCCATTTTAACCGCTCACTGCTTCAAATTCACTGTTTTTCTTTCCTTAAAAGCCTGAATAATCATTACAAGAATTTTCACTCATCACGGATTCATATTCACTGATTGTTACTCCAAAGAAGCTAAAATAATGCATGCTTAAATAATTTTGTCGGTGAAATTATTCAGTAATCTATTTAACTTCCTTCACGAGCCAATCAAATTACATCCAACGTATGAAATTACATCCAATTACATCCAAAAATTAATCAATCGTATTAACAAAATATGCTCATATACATGTTCTCCACTCATTGAGCTATGCGTCTTATTTTCTATAATTTAACGTCTGATTTCATCGAATATTAGAAGGTACAAATGATATTCGAAAAAAAGATAAATAAGTGGACAATGTCCATTCAATTAGCGTATGTTTGCGCTGGAGGCAGACTAAGTAAAAGCATCTCGCCTGATGACTCATGGAAGAAGATAATTTTCTTGCCCCCAATAAAAACCGGTCAGATGGCTGCTGGAAAGGGCTGAGTAATTTATTGCGGTCATTCCATGAGAAGAGAAATGGAAAGTCGCGTGCCATTGTCGACCGATTATACGTTATACGATCAACAGCGCAGGTTTTTACTTAGAAGGAATAATGACATTGCAAGAATTGCGGGAAAAAATTCCAGCATGCTGGATTAGATTTAAATGTCTATATAATATCTCAAATTGATTGATTTAGTAAAGTGTTTTCCAAGTTGCACTTCTGTTTTTTATTTACAGGTACGATTTAATGGGGGACTCAAGAGTCAGGATTATTATTATAATTTCTCCATTACTCCACATATAATAATCAATAATTATTGTGGGTTTAAACTTGGAATCTAGTTTCTAACGATAGAATGTACAATTTCCATGCGATCACATTAGTTGTTCATTGGAATATGTACGCCTCCTAAGAATCTTTTCAACAATGCTCATAGTATGCATGGCACTTCTCCACGTGAGAGAGATGACATTTAGCAAATAATTCCAAGAATTTTGCCGGTATTTGCTGATAAAAATTTCCGTAATGAGCATGAATTTTTCCAGGAAAGCATATCATGATGAAAGCATGAGCACAAAGTTTCTCGTGTTAACTGAGGCACAGTAGTGCCAGGTGAAAAGACTGACAAATGCAGTGATTATAAAATATTTTGCCTATTCTCATGCATTTGGCCTACGTGTATTACATCTTCGGACGCTGAATCTGCATGTGCTGATTCTACATGAGCTGAAACTGCGTTTGTTGTCTCTGCGTGGGCTGAATCAACGTTCGCTGAATCTGCACGTCAGTTGAATCTAGGTGCTTTGAATCTACATCCGCAGAATTTGCGTGCGGTAAATCTTTATGCGCTGAATTCAAGCACGCTGAATATGTATGGCTAAATTTAAGTGGGATGAATCTAAGTGAACTGAATCTACATGAACTGAATCTACGTGCGTACAATCTACAGTCCCTGTTTTTAGCGCATTGACTCATTTATGAAAAAATTGCCCTATTGTGCTCGTCATGTCCGTCCGTCCGTCCGTCCGTCCGTCTGTCTGTCCGTCCGTGACTTCGCGTTTTCGTCGACGAGAAAATGCGCTCTCTGTCACTCACTGCAGCGAGTACTGAGTTATATTTTTACAATTTACATTCGCTGAATCTACAAGAAAATGAGGAGTCGTTGAATAATTATTGTAGTATCAGCTGTTAAAAATTTTTGGGCTCAATTGAACTTTCTTGGATGATTTTTATAATCTAGTGGAACATTTTGAAAACTGTTCTACTCGAATGACAGTAACGATAATGCCGTTCACATTGAAACGCTTTTGACGATACACTGCTACACGTTCCTGAATTAAAATCAGTTACTTCCTGATATTCAAATTCTCACTTATGTAAAATTAAAATAGAATTTAAACATATAATGTTAATTCACCACAGGGCACGATGTAGATGAATGACGTCGTAGATTTAAACTACGCATTTCCTTCGGGCAGATTAACTCGAAATGACGACCTCACTTATAGACTGCTTTAATTAAAGCAAGCTTTGTTATTCTTCAGCACAATTGTACCACGTGATGAAACAATCAAGGCAGTAATAAGGCTGGCGTAAATTAATCAACATCCTCATACCGACGTTCACTCGTCTTTAGAAGCGCTTTTAATAAAGCAAAGTCATTAAGCTTCCTTAAGAGTCCTTACTCTTTGCGCAACAATGTATTAGCGAGGAGAGATTTTTCAAGCGCTGAAGATGGCCCAGAACGTGTTCGAGGGCTGGAGGCTTGTCGAGCTCCGGGACTTTGGTTAATAAATAAAATCGCGAGACGCCCTTCGCCTGTTTTATAAAGTCTTTCTCCTCTCACAAACTGATCTGTCATGGGGCCGTAGCATAAAATATAGTTCAAAGTTCCTAACACTTAACTATATTTTCCAACCTAACCTCGTCAGCAAATCACAGGCGGTTTTTTAAGCTGAATCCACCAATCACAGACGAGAAATCGGTCGTATAAGAGAACTTTATTTACGGTTTACCATCAATGAGGGTAGGTCCAAGTGAGATATGCTCGGAAATAAAAATAGAGAAAATGCTCGGAAAAAAATTAAGAGTAAAAATTAACAGTCTTCGGTCTAATGCTGTCAGCATATTTCAAGTCTCTGAGAAGCGTTTTCGTTGAACTGATGGTTATGTTTCATCAGGATATAAAGCAACGCGGGAACGTTTTTCAATAATTATTCCACGTAAGTTTAAAAAAACCATCGCTAGAATGTTTACTAACATCTTATCTTCACCACTCAAACCAAAATATATATATAAATAAATTTTATTGCCGCTGAAGACTTGGCTTAAGATTGTCAATAAGAAATTTTATTTCGAGTGTGGACTAAGCAGTAAGCATGACATTTACTTTATAGCAACGTCTAAAGCAGCAGTTGCGGTCCTGATAGCAGTTGCGGTCCAGAGAAGCAGTTGCGGTCCAGAGAAGCAGTTGCGGTCTAGAGAAGCAGTAGCGGGCTAGAGAAGCAGTTGCGGTCTAGAGAGGCAGTTGCCGTCTAGAGAAGCAGTTGCGGTCTAGAGAAGCAGTTGCGGTCTAGAGAAGCAGTTGCGGTTTAGAGAAGCAGTTGCGGTCCAGGGAAGCAGTTGCGGTCTAGAGAAGCAGTTGCGGTATAGAGAAGCAGTTGCGGTTTAGAGAAGCAGTTGCGGTCTAGAGAAGCAGTTGCGGTCTAGAGAAGCAGTTGCTGTTGTGGTCCAGGATAGACGATGATTGGTCGGGCGAGAGCGAATTGTGATTTATTATTCGTTGCTTACGCTCGGTTGGGCTCGAGGAGACCGCCTCGATCCTGGAAGTCCTGGAACGTTGGTGCATGGAATTGATATTAGAATTACTTGCCTGGCTTCTGCGTGCT
Source organism: Hyalella azteca (assembly GCF_000764305.2). Lineage (NCBI taxonomy): Eukaryota > Metazoa > Arthropoda > Malacostraca > Amphipoda > Hyalellidae > Hyalella > Hyalella azteca. The sequence continues at coordinate 193,208 of NW_025936767.1, read as the reverse complement.
GGAATATATCGTGTGTAGCACTGCATATCTATGGTACAAGATTGCGTATCTATAGTAGAAGAATATCTATATATCTATTGTTTTGTTATCATTAATATATTTTGTGCCAGGATTTTCTACGGATGCTAACAATAATTTTGACATAGACACAGGCGTGTCTTTTAATGAATCTGATTGTGTAAATGAATATCTGTCCCAAGTTTTTAAACGAAAATTTGCTAAGGACAAAATTAGGCATCGATACTTACAGTGAATTGCTATACATTGCTATGCATTTTTCGATCCATCCAGGCTCGATCATGCATCAATAAAAAGTATTAAGCAAACAGTTTTTATCATTTGGAGCTATATAATCGATTTATATTTTGGAAATTGTCGAACCAAGTTCATTGTTCTGGGAACAATAAACGATCGTGGCAAGATTAAATGCCACTCATGAAGCGAATATAACAAACATTGCAATATTTCTATCTCTGCATGGGCCCTGATTTACCGAATTTGTGCGAATGTGAGTAATGCGTGTTCTTTCCGTTATTAACACCATTTTGAGCAATATGGTAAGAAATCAATCAACGTGATTTTTCCCAACATGACTTTAATTTTTGCCTAAATTATAAATAAATTTTTTTATGAGTTTTCTAGTGTAAATTTAGAGCCTAATATACAATTCATCACTGTTATTAATATGTTAGGGACTGTGTGCTATCGTTTTTATATGTTCATGTGGCATTGCCGCATATAAATCTTATTCCCAATTTTGCAGATTATCAGGAAAAATAAAGGAAAAATTTACCGCAATGATCTTGCTATTGCTATATGCAGACTTTTTATACGCGGTTAACTTGTGGTTTGCACATGAGAAATACACATCGTTTCATTGTGAGGTTATGTATTAATAAATGTAAATTCAACGTTGGAATTCCATTTTAATTCCAATTTCCCCTGTGAATATCATCAGTGATTAAACGTAAATGAACAAGAAAGAAGGAATCTTATCAATGCGCGAGGGAGATTTCTCTTCCCAATTACGGTGCAGTGGCGACAAAGCAAATTCAATGGAGTTGCCAACCTCATCCCTCTGTCCATACAAATCTCCCCTATATTATTAACAAGATATATGGAACCACTTTTTTCCAGTCACAATAATAATATTCATCAATATCTGGCATAAACAGAGGAATTGGTAAGTCAAAGTATTCGATTTGCGTATTAGCTCTAGAAAAGTAAGTATTGTTGACTTATTAACAGACTGGTAAATACATTTTTCCTACATTGAATTTTATACAAATATATATTTACTACCCCGAATATTACTAAAATTGATTTAAAAGAAACAAAATAAGTTCAACCGGCAAGGAAGCAGTTGTGTGAAGAATTCAACTCAAACTTGAAGTAAGTGACCTGAAGCAATTGGCTTCGCTCTAGCGCAGTGATGGCTACTTTATTAGCCACTACGTATGTCCGCTAATTTTATAAGGTAAATGATTCAATACAATCGGAAAGTCTATAACACAAAATAAGACGGTGAATATCATGCTGATGATAAAAATGTCATTCGTTAATTAAATTTAACATCTGGTGCATTTTAATTATAATAAGATAAATTTATTATAGTTTTTGGAAATTTTTGGCAGGTTTTTGGAAATTTTGACCGAACATATAGAAGCAAAGTAGAACTAGACGTGGGCAATGCCAATGGAATATTGAACGCGGCCTAAATGAAATGTAACTAAATATAACTCAGAAGAACATTTTAGAAAAATTACGATGAAAGCTCTTCTAACATTAAAACTATTTGATTGGTATGCGGTATCAATGGCAAATAAAAATCAGATAGTTTTATCTTCTGTACCGTTTCTACATCTCTCGCTTTTACGTCGCGATAATTTCAGAAAAAGTTCTAGATTGATAGTTCAAATAGAATTTACTCACCAAGTTTAGACGAGAGAGCAACTTTAATGAGCATAATTCTAATGAAAAACATAGAGGAAATGAGTTTCAGAAAATGAAGTACTGGCTACACTATACCGGTTAGAAAGCTAAACTAAATTCAGATTTCTTATCATTGCTGAATTTTATCCGGAGTCAAATAAGTTTGTCCTCTGGTGCATAAATGTTTTCTAGATAAATTTGATGCACACTTTTCCAGCAATGAAGGGATTCGTTATATTTTAGAATACATGCGAGTTATTTAGAAGCTCTCAATTCTATCCACGGGGATTTCCCACCATTTTTAAGGCTAATCTGATTACAGAAGGCTCGATCACACGTTTCCCTTGAATTTTTAATCTATCCCGGACACCAAATAAATTGCAAGCCGGTAGAAAGTTCCGACATTTTCCCTGGATTTTTTGGGCGGTGGAGTTTTATCGATGAAATGGAGACACGATAGTTGGGCTGCGGGGTTTGATGGTCATGATCACTGTCAAAATTTTCAAATCGCCTATCTCTATCGAGTTAAAATATTTTTCATTTAAAAAATCATTTTTAAAATATTTTTCTCAGTTTCAGGCGAGCAGTGTTCTTGCACGATTATCACTGTAAAGAAAATATAATTAAAAAAATATTTATTTTCTGTAAGATTTAATGTTTGGGAAATGAACGGTGACGTCAGATGCGTCCACGTAGAAAACTTTTGACTGCTCGCCTTAAATTGAGAAAAAATATTTAAAAAATGAATTTTTTGAACGAAAATTATTTTAACTCGATAGATAGAGGCGATTTGAAAATTTGGGGCATTGTACGCTGTCGGTACATATTATGTTATTCAAATATTTATACACAAATACAACTTTTATCAGTAGTAATTACCTTTGAGAAAAGAACAATCCCGTTATAAATTTTATCTTTGAAGTACTAAAATAAGTTTTTTACATTTAAAGCGATCCATAATAATTATTATCTATAATGTGAAGCAAGTCTTTTGCAGAAGTTTTCTCGTCCTTTATTTCATTGAGAAATAACTGTGAAATTTCCAGCCTTTGTCATGAAGTTTGAAATTCTCGCTGGCATTCCAAGTGAATTCTTCATCGACTCACTCAGAAGTTTTCCTTTATTTCGGACACCTTTTGTTTGGCACCAACATATTGTCCCTCTGACCTCACAGAGTGAGCTTGGAATTATCGAAGGAAGTTAAAAAACCCTAAGCTCCTTTTCGGATACTCGAAAACAGGACTTGACTTAAAAAACTTATACGTATATTACCTAAATTAATCCGTGATTTAATGTTTATAATATTAATTTTTTTACTACTATTAGCGCAGTAATGGTAATTATCTTGATAATTACATTTGTTATTTGTTACTTTTTAATTATTAATTTTCATACGATTTAGTTGCCAAACTCATCAGTCAAATTACTAGTCTACGTGTCCTTCTCCAATTGTTATTAGTTTAATATCATTTTTTTACTGACAGCGTGCCATGCAATGCACAATGATTGAATGATGCTTATGGTTAACTATATCTGAAATCCGCTCAATTCCTCTTAAAAAATAATTGCTTGCAGCTCATCAGGAAACTTAAGATATTTATTAAGATTGGAAAATTAAGTTCCCATTAATTTCTGGACCAAAATTTTTCAGCAGTGCATAGATGAAGTTCACCGATAGCACCCAAAAATGAACACTTGTATTTTTATACACCAACTTCGACATTAAAACAATCATAAATACAAGGACTGATAAACCGAAACAAATCTCACGTCATCAACTCTGGCAGCGAAAAGATTACTTTTTCAGAGTTGGTCAATTGGCCGACTCACATCGAGGAAAAAAGACATCCGGAAAAAGGGAATCACAATGGGATTCTCATTAGGATACTCGGGAAAAGGCCGAGGGAGTAGCCATATTTCCGGACATGGCAGACTGATTGGCGCTCTACAAAAGGTAAGTGGCCACGTGTCGACATGAATATCGTCGACATGAATATGAATAATAAAATAACGCGATAATTTTTACACGGGGAGAGATACATTTTCAATTAGTTTTCGCTTCTATCTTATTAATATGAAGTTATTTTTGCGAAATAATAATAATAAAATTAGATTGAATGTATGTTTTATTATTTGAGGGTCAAAAACCGCGTCAATTTGAGATGCGAATATTTTTGCACAGGTAGAGATGCATTTTTCAATTATCTTTCGCTTTTATGATATTAATATGAAGTTTTTTCTTGCGAATTATTAAATATTATTTTTGCGAAATATTAATATTAAAATTAGATTAAATATTTGTTTTATTATTAGAGGATGAAAATGCCGCGTCAATTTGAGACGTGATAATTTTTACACAGGGAGAGATACATTTTCAATTAGCTTTCACTTCTATCATATTAATATGTATCATATTAATATGATTTTTGTGCGAATCATTTAATATTAAATATTATTTTTTGCAAAATAATATTATTAAAAGTAGAATAAATATATATTTCATTAGCAATGGGCTTCCAGGAATTTGGGTTTGAAGAATGAATAGCAATTAATTTAATGAGATATTCAGATTTTGAGACTGCAAAAAAACTCTTTATCGAACGAGTTTCCATGAAAAACCTTTCATTCACCTATTATAAATAGGTTTCCCAGGAATTTAGGTTTAAAGCATTAATAGATGTCAATTAGTTTAATGAGGTATTCATATTTCCAGGCTGCAAAAAACGAACGAGTTCCCATGAAGAACCTTTCATTCCATTATCCTATAAGCGGATGAGCAAAAGTGCAGTGGAAGGATGCTTAATGATACATCAATGCCAGCATGTACATTAATTAATAAAAACTTATTTGCAGAGGTTGGTTTGTTCCCATTCGTATTCGCTGCATTTAATTTGAATGAAAATGTATTCGACATGACTGAGTGCAAATTTTTTAGTCAATAAATAAATATGAAACGAGGTTCTAATTCTCAAGCTAATTCAATGATTTATAAGCTGGGAGATTTATTTGTGGAAATAAATCATTTGTATTTATTTGATATAGCATTACATAGATGTGCATGGGAATTTCCCTAAGGAATAATATTGTTAAATTAAATAACTCAAATGCTTGCAAAAATTATGTTAAATAAACGGGACAAGTCCAACATGATTGTCTCATGCATATGTTCAATAAAACCATGAATTTAAGTCAATAAAGTTAGTTACAGCCAGTGACTAAATCGTTGCAAGTTCTGAGTTAATCCTCCTTCAGTTTTATAATATTAATCTAAATTGAATCACACAATTTCTACTGAATAATTCAATAATGGCCAAAGAATGCATGGTTCCTGGGTGATGCTTGTATAGACATCTTGTAGAAAAATGAGAAAATATTGAGTTAGTTGTGTAATATAATGCATTTGGTAATACAGAAGAAATTTGCGAATATAATATCGAGTATGGTAACATGCTTTAAATTTAGGTTAATTAGTAAATTAAATACAGTTTGTTCAGTGTTCAATCGAATAAGAAGTTCATAAATATAAAATCTACATTAGTTACTGGGATAAAGTTAAGGCTTAAAACTAAGTCGCTCTTTATTCAGTAGATTTTTTAAAATTTATACGAGACCAGAAGAGCGATTCTGCACCAGGCAAGTCGAGCTTCACTCAGTACATTTGCCGGGAATAATGTGGTGGCCATTATTCTTGCTCAGTGCTGTATCTACGGAAAAGATACGATGCAATTCTCTTATGAACATAACAATATTTTAAGGGTTTTTAAGGAAAATATCAGGCGTTGTCTTCAAGGCATGTGGACGAGTAATTATTTTATAACTCGCATTTAATGGCCCAAAAATTGAGAAAAAATACATTTCATAAGCAAATTTTGCTGGTTGATCAATTACTCATAAATTGAAAGGTATGTTATATACAACATTTTGTTTATATCAAAAATATTACAAAATTGTTTTGTATCTATTAATACAAAACAAATTTGGTTCAATTGAGAGAAATCGTCAGTATTTGAATCAACATTGGTTAATTTTTTTTGTAGCCGATAAAACAAGTCCCATTTTCTACAAAGGGATCGCATCAGTTTTCGATTCTATTTTAAAAAGTTTTTAGTGACTCCGTGACATTTTTATTTAGCCTTGAATACAAAGAATCGAACTTTTGTGACAGGCCATCCAAGTCTTGAGGACGTAATCGCAAGTTCAAACTAAAATCTGACAAGTTGTAAGTGATGCATGCACGACAGGCCGAAATTGCATTCAAAAATTGCATGCTCGCAGCAAACTTGTCCTGATTGAGTGGCAAACCATCGAAGAAAATGTATTCGATTTACCGGGTGCGACGAAAAAATGAAAGTTGTCACTTTCTGGCACATTTTTTGGGGCGAAGAAGATGTTTTAAAGGGTCCTTGGTCTTATGAACATAAAGGGATGCTGAATTGAGGAAATACAAATTTAACAATAAGTCTTTTGTTATAATGATAATTATATGATAACATTAATACACGAAGGAAGACCGGAATAGCATGAGAATAAGAATGCATATTTGATTATTACAAAACTGTTACAGCCTAGTGTTTGGTAGCGGGGGTGAAAATTGTATTTAATTTAGTTAATTGACGGCTGGGTGAAAGTCGGAAATATTTGGCATATGGTGGAAATAGATTGCGTGGTATTTAATAATTCAGCGTATTAATTCATTAGGCAAAACGCACGCAAGTAATACGGCATAGAGTGATAGGGTTTGATTTCATTAACATTAAAGACCATCATATTAACTCTGGACAATAACTTAAAAAACACGCATTTAATAATAGTGATAACGAAATTTATCGGTTGGATACATGACTAGAAAATGTATGCGGTTGATGAGAAGGGAAAATTTATCGTTCATATTGATGATCGTTAATAATCGTTCTTAAATATTATGCGATGGTTAAATTTAATTGTGTGAACGGAAAACTTAGTAAAAACGACTGAAAACGATTTCAATGACACATAAAACAAAGATACATCGGTACAAGTAAGTGCATGTCCATGCAGCTGTGCAAACTGTGAATATGGGAGATGTTTTCTTGCTAGAAGAACATTAAAAGACTGCAAAAATGTCAAGTTTCAGTCGGCTGCTATAGTGGGGATTTGCTGACTTAAAAGCCAAGACCTAGCGGCAAAGTTTGAGAAGAAGCTTAAAGGTTTTATGAACTTTACTTTCCTAAGGTGGCTTAATTCATACAGGCAAAAGGGTACATGGCATACTTCAAATATTGGAACCAGGAGGATGAATTAGAAATTTAATAAGATTATCTTAAGAGATCTAGCTGAAGTTCAATTCCAAATATCGACTACAATTTTACAATTTAGATTTTTCATATTAAATTGTGATAGTTAAGCCTTTGGGCGATGGAAGTCCAGCGCAACATTTTTGTAGTTATCCATGGGATTAAAAATTTTTATAAGTTACTATTCCAAAAGAGGATTCATTTTCCAGAATAAGTAAATTATATTTCTGCGATCATTCATTTCATCCGCATTTGACTTGATGAAACAAACGGTTTTCTTATTTTTATTTACTTCATTTTCAAAATTGGCGTCGAGATATATTTAAGGTGCAAAGGGTAATGAATTTTCGCTCTCATGACGCACTGATTATTGGCCAGAATCCTAATTCTGAAAAATATATGTAAAAATTTAGAGTTGAACCTGTACTCGCACATTAATTAATCGAACCTTATTTAGCACATTAATTAAATCTGCGCTCACATTAATTATTAGAACATGCAATCGCACCTATATTAATTTAACCCGTATTCACACGTTATTGAATTGAACATTCATTTGCACACTAATTATTTGTACCTGCGTTCACACACTAATTAATTTAACCGGCACTTGCGCGCTAATTTATTGAATCTGTACAGAACCTTCATTAATTTATCCTGCATTCACATGTTAATTAATTGAACATTCATTCGCACAATAATCAATCTTGCACTAGCACATTAGTTAACAGAACCTGCACTCGGTCGCTGGAACAAATTAAAAATCTACCCTCGACTGCACTGGTCAATTGCTGGAAATGAGCGACTCGACGCTAATTAGAAACCTTTTGTTCTAACTAAAAGTTAATTTTCTCCCTCATAGACTTTGTTGCGAATCAAATGGAAATGAATCAAATGAAGCAGTAAAATGTGGTTGGATACCTACTTCTGGTTTTGTGTTCATAAAAATTGAAGTGTTATTTGAAATGGAAAATAAATTTTACAGTAAATTGATTCTGGCCCTACGATAATTTACGAACCAATTACGATTCTTTTCATTTTCTCGACGTAAAACCTAATTGCGAGTTTATTTGAGTGGAAATTTTCAATTTGATCGAATGAGATTTGTCAAAAAGAATTTCAAGCTTCATTTGAGAACTTTTACACACAACTAATCCGCCGACTTTCATTACATAAATGATTCTTACAATGCTGCTCCAATGTTAAATAGTACGGGTATTTTGAAATAAATGGAAATGACACTAACTGAAATATTTGCAGTGTTTTTAACTAGTTTTTTTTATCAGGATACTAACATATATCAGCAAATTTAAAATACTATAAAAATGCAATTAAATAATTGACGTAACAATAAAAATTACAAATAAATTAACTTCTCTTTGATGTACCCGTATTTAGCGTGTGCATGAGATTTCAATGATTTGCTTGCAAAATTAACGCTTGCTAAATGAATAGAGTTTTTTTAATGGAAAATTTATCATTTATTTGCAATTTATCCTGATTTTTAGTCAAGATCATTGCAATCATTTTTTACCCCAAAAACAGGAACATAATTCTGTTATTTATGCATTATTTGGAAACAAACTGAGGATCGGTTATGCGCTCTGCAAGTTATCGGTCCGTCAATAAATCCTGCCTCTGTATTGTATTCATAAATAAGCGCTATTTGAATAGGCCGCTGAATGTGCTCAGCGTTGCGTGGATTCCTTCATTAGGCAAGCGAGGGTACGGGGTGGTAGGCAAGGTACGTATGGTAGGCAAGGGTACGTATGGTAGAAGGTAAGGAAACCTGCTGCTTGGAAAGCAATAATGAAAAGCCGTATTGTACGCTTATTACGGGAACGGCAACAGAGAGGACATTCTTCATGTTATTTATTAATTATTGATAGTTTAGCGTTCAAAGTAATGGTGAAAATAAAGTATATAATGACTAAGAGTAAACTTGAAGGAGTTTTATTTGTGCCGATGATCTTTATCGAAAATATTTTAATTACAAAACAAATATCGCGGATTTTTTTGTTCATTAAAGAGTACGAAACCGGAGAAAGAAACCGAAATGTACTGCGTAAATCCCGGATATATTAATTGTGAATTTATTTTGTGTACATAAATTCGTATTTGAGATTACGAAAAGATTTTCATAATAACTGAGATTCGTGCCAACAAAATTACCTTGATGAATAAAACAGGTTTGTGTATTAGTAGCCGTCTGATGCCAACGAGTTTGCTGCAAGGAATTCTTCGGTTCAATCACTTCAGAAAGACGAATGGCTGTTAAATGCATTGCGTAATTTATGAAGGAATATTTTGCATCATTTGATGGCAATACTGGTGTTATCCATCATTATCTGACGGCAATACTGGTGTTATCCATCAGTATTTGACTGCAATACTGGTGTTGTCCATCAGTATCTGACGGCAATACTGGTGTTGTCCATCAGTGTTGCTGCTATTCTGCTGGAAATCCAAGGACGATTTTCTGCCTTTTTTCTCTCATGAACTCACCGTAAAATTATGAGCTTAGAATCTGAATGATAATCAGCGGCAGTGGTATAAACGGATCGTGAACTCGTTAATATAAATAACTTCAGTACTAATTCATGATGTCCTTTTACTAAACGCATCAAATTTGGCAAACAAAACTTTAAAGATATGAAGCAGTTTTAGGCCCGTAATACTGTTTTAGTTCTATATTACTTGAATCAAATCGATTAAATATAGGACGAGTAATACTTTTAAATTTGATAGTAAAAGTAATCCATAAAGAAATGCTGCAATATAAAATTTAATCCTCCCGAAAAGAGTTTCCAATGTTAGTATTCTAATAATAGTTGCAGCCTGTGTTAGTAATAATAATATAAATAATAATAATAATAGTAAATATTATGTAAACGTACTTTCTAGACAATTATACTGTATATAAGAATAATCATTGTAAAGAAATTTTTACTAAGTACGAAGGACGGGAATAAATAATAAAGATATTTTACTGTATATTTTACTATTTTTACTAGAATAATTAATAATAAGAATAGTAAATATTATGTAAACGTACTTTCTAGACAATTATACTGTATATAATAATAATCATTGTAAAGAAATTTTTACTAAGTACGAGCAGGAAGGACGAGAGTTGACGAGCTCAGGCAAACTCAGTTTCCAGCCAAATTTGCCCCAGATTGTTTAGAAATTTGGTACGTCATTATTTACTTATTTTATGATTCTTTTATTGTTTGTTTACCTCGATTATTTTCTAAATATTGTTTATAATTTCGACCAACCTCAACTTTGCGTTCAAAATGTGCATTCTTTGTTTTCTGAAACCGTTCCAATCCACAAGGAATTTTCATTTCGAACAATCCCCCCGAACAAAGAGCCATATTCTTTATAATCATTATAATTTTTATGGGTAAATATAGGGATATAGTAATTTATCGCTTATGAAGTGTATAAAATGATAAGTAAACTCTGCAGAAACTATTTTGGTACTTCATTTTGCGATTGTATATTAAAGATAGTTAACAATCGTCCGTTGTGAGCAATATGCCCTGAAGTTGTTAGTTGAATTCGTATTGTGTATGTGATGCTAATGATTTTTAAACCATGACCGATAGACCATAAATTCATTTCCTTATGATCTGTTCAAAAAATCGTGACCGATGGACCAAAACGTACATATGCACGTTACGATCTGTTAAAAATAATGTCCAACGCAAAATAACATCACCACGCCACGATCTGTTAAAAAAATCGTGACCAACATAATATCGCATCATCACATAACGATAATAACGTCTTTGCGTCACGATCTGTTACAAAATCGTGAACGACGGAATATAATTTCATCTCGTAACGATTATAACGTCTTTGCATCACGGTCTGTTAAAAAAAATCGTGACGATCGTAATATAACATCATTATATAACGATCATAACGTCTTTGCGTCACGATCTGTTAAAAAAAATCGTGACCGACGTAATATAACATCATCATGTAACGATCATATATAACGTCTTCACGTCACGATCTGTTAAAAAATCGTGACCAACGTAATATAACATCATCAGGTAACGATAGTAACGTCTTCGCTTTACGGTCTGTTCAGAACTCCGCCTTGAATTAAAGCGATCTCCTTGATGATTCCATCAAAGACGCGCGCCGTTCAAAGGGGCTAAACTATTTTATATCCGTACAAAGATGGAACTTCAAGCAGGTAGCTGTAAAGGCTGGGAAGTCGCAGTGCCATGGAAATTCATATTTAATAATGATAATGATCTTCATGGACGCTATTTAATTATTGAAAAATATTCATCCTGCGCATGCAGATAGAAATGTAATGAAAATAACCCGTTACTTGAGTGTTACTAATTATCAGAAATTGGTTTATAAATATTCGCGTATAAGATTACTGAAAGTAAAATAAATTGATTCTCTGAATAAAAATAAATTGTTTCTCTAATTGAGAAGTAAATCTAGAGATCGCCGAAATTATAAAAAAATCTAAATATTAAATAGAGTATATATAAAGATTGTGACAAGTAAAATAAAGTGCGTCAAGTGAAGCAAATCTAAGTATTTCTTAAATTAAAGTAGATCTGAATATTGCTCGGAGTCATGCATTGCAAGTGTTTTCCTATGTATAGGGTTTTCTAGGGATTGCTATAAGTATAAGGTTAATCGAGGTATTGTTCAAATAAAAATAAAGATTGTTATAAAACAGGAACGTGTTCATGTTCACAGTTCGGTGTTTGGTCTCAGACAAAGTAATACTTGAACGTGGATAGACAACACAATTTAAAGCAGAATTTCAAAAGGACTGGTACGTTTGAAATTCCATCCGCTTCTAGAATCTACACTTCCGTTCGCAGTTAGACGATAGCTCGTGAAATTAATTGTTCGAATACGTCTCCTTGAAAGCAAAGCTCATTTGTATTCAATACAGCATTTCTTCCTAGGAATGCCAAGCGTTCAAGACTTTCAATTTGGTGCACACGCAGACGCTAGAGGCGAGCACTGCTAGGGCAGAAGACGAGGGGAGATGTCAAGCGCTTGTCAAGTGCATTCAACTGCCAGTAAAGCTCAGGAATTCTCTGGGGTAAGAGAAATGTTCAAGCTATTCAACGGCTTCTTGGATTCGACGGATTCGAATTCGCTTTTGTATTAGAGTGAGTGAGTATTTGTTCCGGTGTTAGAGTGAGTGAGTGTTCGTTCGGTGTTAGGGTGAGTGAGTGTTTGTTTTTTTGTTAGGGTGAGTTATAATTTGTTCCGGTGTTAGGGTTAGTGAGTGTTCGGTGTTAGGGTGATTGAGTTTTCGTTCGGTGTTAGGGTGAGTGAGTGTTCGTTCGTTGTTAGGGTGAGTGAGTATTCGTTCGGTGTTAGGGTGAGTGAGTGTTCGTTCGGTGTTAGGGTGAGTCAGTATTCGCTTCGGTTTTAGGTTGAGTGAGAATTCACTTTTGTACCAGTGTGAGTTTGTATTCACTTCGGTATTCGGGTGAATATTCGCTCAAGTATTGGGGTGAGTAGGTATTTACTTACTTACGTAATCATATATCCGGCATCGCGCTTCTTGCATCACGCACCATCACTCATACTGCATCGCTCATCCGGCATCCTGCACCCTGAATCTAGTATCGCGCTTCCTGCATCACTCATCCGGCATCACGCATCCTGCATTGCGCATCCTGCATTCTGCATCTCGCATTTGGCATCACGCATTCTACATCCTGCATCCTGTATCCTGCATCGCGCATCCTACATCACGCTCTACTCATTATGCATCATAAATCTAGCATTCTGCATCACGCAAGACAAACTGGGACGTAAATTCCTATTGGACATAATAATTAAGTAACTTCAGTCAAAAGCACAATGCTATTTCTGAAGAAGAAGGAACAAGTTAGACGATTAGAATTAAACTTGCCACTAATTCCTTCTAATGAACTGCGTTCTGAGTCTTTTTAAATGGGCATGCCCAGAATCATTTTGGAGAGCTACACTAATTCCACTAATGAGCTCTATTATGTATCTCTACTTCTAGTAATTCAGCAGACAATATATCATTAATTTATTTCAACATGGGCTCAGTAACCATGAGAGGATTGAAGCTGTCTTATGATTATCCTTATATTTATATTATATTACCCTTATACTTATATGTCTTAGTGTCTTATAGTATCCATATATTTATATTATCTTTATGTTTATATTATACTTATGCTCTTTAGAGGAGGCGATGACGTTGTCGAGAATGTCGTGTTCTCCCACTCATAAAGTCCAGTGTCATCCATTATGCGGAGAATTTCCTGTTATGAATATAAAATGTAATCATATTTCGTGAATTTCATTGCCGTTATAAATTTTCAATCAATGTGTCAATCATTGTGCGTCATTGAATTCTTTCATATTTCGGTATATTTTTTGAAAGAAAAAACACGAGCGCTCCATTAACCGATAGTAAGGGAATGAGAGGGTATTCATAATTCAGGACTGATGTTTTTTTTTAAATTTAGCTTTTGTCCAATAATAATAATAAGAAGGAATAATTTCATAAATATCTTTCAAAGACTGTTTTAAACATTGGATTGAGTATAATATTTTTCTGTAAATGAGTCAATAAAGCCGCTGAAATTTGGCCCACCAAATTTCTAACTAATTTCAGAAGCACGTTCGACGAGCTCATTAGGTCTCGAGTCCTTTTTCCAATAGCCTGAGACAAAAAGGCCAGGTATTTGAATTAATTACTTGAAATTACAATTATTGTTTTCCCAACGAACAAATGCGACAGAGGTCGCGCTCGCTGTTTACGGTGAATTCCATGCCTATTGTTGCCGGAAAATGAATGAACATTTCAACAGTGGAAATATATATTCTTAACCCTTTCGTAACTGACTTGACTTCTCGGTCCCAAACCACTGGGTACGAATAACATTAACGACGGTTAATATATCTGAGACGAAAGGGTTGAAGAAACAGGAATTACTTATTCGTCTACGTCCCAATATGCAGCATGGTTACAGTTCAGGGGCCATACTTTCAAAATTTGCTAAGTGAACGTAAGTACTTACGCTCTATTTTCTTGTCTACGATTAGTGGATTTTGCTTGAAAGGCCGTCAATGATTGGCTGATGAACTTACGATCTCGTAACTTTTTTTGAAAGTATAGGCCCAGAGTACCAGGATTGGCGCAGAGAGGCGCTGGTTCGATCCCAGCTCTGTGAGTCAGTTTCTGGTCAGAATCGGCGAGGAGGCCGGGCGGTTAAGCACAGCAGAATTGCAGCAGTGAGTTGCGAGTTCGAGACCACATCAAGCTGTAAATGTTCTGCGATGTTAGGAATCGGCGAAAGGCCTACGGCCTAATAAACGCTGAAACCGCTATTATTACTATTATTATATATCATCACAAGTAACAAGGGACGCGAGATCTCAGCAGATGATGTATCATTGCATTGTATTTATTGGCTTTATTTAATTCCGAATGTTCGAAAAAAATGTAATGGTTGATATATCAGTGGACGATAATGATGCAAGGAGAGTTACACATTCTCCAAGTATTTTGCTGAATAATTTTTTACCTCGTGTCTAATGATGAATAAATCATCTCTGAGAATTTAATTAGTGTCCACATAAGTAAGTACAGAATTTTGAACATTATTGGTACTATCTTACAAATACTTTGTTTTCTTCTGCCGTGATTTCCTACTATAAATAACAAAAGAAATCGGTAGGTCAATTACGCAAGAATTTGAAATTTTCAAACCTTAACCCAGGGATTATCAATGAAAAAATGATATAATACTTAAATTCAACTCTCTACTTTATTTCACAAAATTAGTTCGTGTATAATACTGTGTTTCGAACAATATCATTGCCGCAGAATTCTTGGCATAAAATGAAGTGTCCGTAGGAGGATTGACAAAATTATTATTATCTTGGTGATACCTAAACACAATCAGTGTGATAAATTAGATAGAGAAGACGCAATATTGATTTTCAATCGAGCCAGCTGGCCGTTTTATCGCCGAAATGATTTGATCGAGTGAAATAAAGTCCATCCTGCAGTCTAAAAAATCCCAAACCGATATTTTGCGAATTAGATTAAACTTGTTCATGCAGACTGAAAAATAAACCATACGTTCTATATTAATTTATGAAATAATCTAAATTCTGTATAAATTTCGTGTTTATTCCTACGTTACTCAGCGCCAATACAAGTCACCCTCTAACACGTAGTTAGATTGCCAACATGCCTGGTATGTCCCGGCGGAGGAATCTATTAAATAAGACGATGATATGCGTGGAATCCAATATAACATAGCATTGACTTCTCTCCAGGGTAACAGGTTAACCCGGAGTAATTGATTAATCCTGTGTTTCAGGTTAACCGGTGTAACAAGTTTTCCCTGCCTAGCAGGTTAATCCAGAGGAGTAGGTCAATCCAGAGGAGTAGGTCAATCCAGAGGAGTAGGTCAATCCAGAGGAGCAGGTTAATCAAGAGGAGCAGGTTAATCAAGAGGAGCAGGTTAATCAAGAGGAGAAGGTTAATCAAGAAGAACAGGTTAATTCAGATGAACAGGTTAATCCTGAGGAGCAGGTTAATCCACAGGAGCAGGTTAATCCTGAGGAACAGGTTAATCCAGATGAGCAATATAACCTGTTGTAGCAGGTTAACCCAGTGTAGCAGGGTAACCCGTTGTAGCAGGTTAACCTGGTGTAGCAGGTTATCCCGGTGTAGCAGGTTAACCCAGAGTAGTGGCATATAGTGGTAAAAGCATTCCTTACACTGGCTATAAACAAAAAAACTAAGATTAGTTTTTCGATAATTTTGAGTAGTTAAAGCTTTTCGGGTCATAGCCTCATTACTACTTACTCTGTGCTTTATTTGGGGTGACGCGTCATGCAGTTTAACGAGTAAAATTGAGGTGAAACTAATATCGCCCGTGCTGCTTCACTTCACCCCTGTTTTGAGAATCTTCAGCAGTTCGACTCTTGACTCCATGAGCGTAACTCCCATGGTGCTACTTTGACTTCACGTCAGTTCACATTTCCTTGTGGGATCTTCATTGATACGCCACCAAGATGTACAGCCTCGAACCTGTTCTAGCATTCATGGAGTAGAAGCTTAACTTTGGAAGCCTCGCCCGAGTACGGTTGGGATTTGGACGTGAGCATTGGGCACGTGCTGGATTTGGTGTTGTCAGCACTACGATGACCTCCTCCGGCACTTCTGGTTACCACGTTGGCTACGACTACGTTTTTTGGCCCCGGCAACATCTGCGCGGGTGTGTACCAGCCGCTGGACCAGCTACGCACCGACGTTCACCGAGGGATTTTTTAGTACTTCAGGTACGTCACCCCACTTTCGTAGGCACAGAGTAGGCGGTGATGAGGTGCTAAATCCTGTTCTCTTTCACTTATGACCAGAACAAAGAATAAGCCCGTAATTATCAATGTTGCATCTTTTCCATAAAATATTTCATGAATTACTAACTTTATTGCAATAATAACCCTAAAACTTGTACGAACGTGTGGTAAACCCTTTTTAATGACTCGGAAAATATTTTTGCTACGATGCGCAGCCTTTTCTCACTTTGCCTGGAAAAGGACCCTTTTCGCATTTAGCCCTTTTAACGTCCGAGCATTTTTTTCATGATCTCTGTAATCACCGTTTCGTTTTTGATTGTTCAGGATTTACGGGTTGGGCAGACGCGGAAGCAAGGCGCAACTCCATTGCCTCTTCACACATAGTGAAGTGGAGTCGCTACCGCAAATTTTGGAGGCAGTACCGAACAAGTTTAGGGATGATGGCATTAATGCCATTTAGTTATTTTTCATTAAAGAAAATACTATTTGAACCTTGCTTGTAATCGTGTTTGTTTGACCTCAATTCCTATTGATTAGTTTCCTCGCTTCCCAAAGTTTTGTCCAGGGTACTATATATAAAAAGCAACAAGTTAACCCAAAGGAGTAGGTTAACTCAAAGTAGAAAGTTAGCCCGGTGTAGCTGAGTAACCTGGTTTTTCAAAACAAGTTCTCCATATGAACATCGGCCAATATTCAATTGAATTGCACGAGGGCTGATGAAACGCTGCCTATCCAACTTAATTAGCAATAATCCAGCAACAATTAAGAATGCAAAGCTCCAGGTTTGCAACGGATTATGTAAATCACTTAATCTTCGTGTGAATTAATCCCTGCAGAATACCAGCACGTTACGACTAGCAGCGAAAGATAAATCTTAAATACGCGGACACTTAAATTCGCGGACTCATAAATACGCGGACACTTAAATACGCGGACACTTAAATACGCGGACACTTAAATACGCGGATATATCTTATATACGTGGTTTGTATATTAGAGTAATCCCCAGGACATCAGTATTTGTCATGAGTATAATTTGCATTTTGTTAATTTGTCGAGTAGAGATATTACGTCATTAAACTTAAGTAATTTATTATCATTATTAATTGATAAAATAGTAGAAGTAAATGAAAGATTTGTGAAGACTTTACTAACATTGCGGTATATATCATAGTATTTATTTTTTGAACGTATTTTGATTATTCAAAAGCGTGGCAGAGCTAATTGAAGTTCGCTCTATTCACAAGGCTGACTGGATTAAGCTTAAAATGAATCGCGAGGCTCGAGAACATGTCGTTTTTTAGTTTTATTTTGTTTTCAGCGGAAAGCTTTTGCCGACGTAATTAAACTAGAATAACTACAGCTACTGTTTGTTTACTCGCACTGAAATTAATTGAATTCGTTTACGTAGCAGAGAAACGTGACAGAATTTTATACAAAGGTTTGAATAATATGTCAGTATTGCAATAGGAGCAAATGACTGCGCTTACATTTGTGCTAAGCACATCGTAAAGAAATTCTCTATCTGAGTAAATGGGAAATCTCCAACAATTTTTACCGTTTTTTTTTCTTTTAATAAATCAGGTTGAACGCAAGTGAACGAAGCTACAAAAACCTTTTGAATTAGTAACATATCGCAAAGTTTTACAATAGTTTATACTATAGAGGATTAAAAATAATTTTTCAACCTTAACTTGATTTGCTATCTTATTTACCAATATGACAAGGTTCACGAGAAATGAAGTTTTACAAACTTATAATTAATTGGTTCGAATAAGAAAAAATCACCGAAAGCTTACGATACAACTCATTTCTAAGACTCGACAACACTGTTCAGTCGTTTGATGTAAATGGGCAGTATAGTAATCCTGCTATTTTCCATAAGTCTTGGATGGTAAACTAAAGACCACAGCTTTTAAAACCACTTCAGCTAATAAAGCAATTTTCTAGCTCGAATTTGCAATTATTTTTAGCGCATTTTCTCATTTATGAAAAAATGCCCTATTGTGTTCTTCATGTCCGTCCGTCCGTCCGTCCGTCTGTCCGTGACTTCACGTTTTCGTCGATTTTGAGAAAATGCGCTCTCCGTCACTCACTGCAGTGAGTACTGAGTTATATTTTTCAACTAATTTTGTTGAACAACTGACAGACACAATTGATAAAGTAACACCTTTCGACCGGAGAACTTCGAAGCAGGCATCGAAACTCTCATCAAACTCGCCGGTCTCAGGCTTGGGGAAATTGCATTACCGGTTCAAACGAACTGGAAAAATTGTTTCAGAGATTATAGCCAGTGGTGGTTTCCCGGGATCAATAAATTTTATTGCGGACGTTAGAAATTTATTTGTCCATGAATTACGTCCATAAGCCATTCAGTCGTTGTATTAGATTATTCTCGGTTTACTTGGTTCAGAAAATGACATGTCGAATGTGACAGCGTTAGATGTGAAGGTTAATAATGCATAGGTCATAGTTTTAGGAAAGGAAATAGCTTACTGTTTCCTAATTAAAAAAATTCGTTATAACTTGAGTTGGAAGTGGACCACGAATCGGAAAATTTTTATAGAGATTTTTAATACTTTTTATTTAGCTGTTAACGGTTTACGAATCAAGAAGCCACTGTTGTTTTACTCCGTACAATTTTCGGCTTTGTTATCTCTGAAAATAAATATGTTGTAAGAAAAGACAAAAGCATATAAGAATTGCAATATACATTTATTTGCAGTAGTTTTAAAAAATTTATGTTCTAGGAATAAATAAAAGCGTACCAGAATTTCAAAATAAAATTTGTTTGAACTCATGAAAATGCTTTAAACTCATGTTATTTGATGAATTTTTTCATATTTTATTATTACTGTATGAGGCCGAAACAATGTATAAGCGCATTACACTGTTTAAACCAAGTATTACCTTGATACACTATATCAAATCATCCCCAAGCATCACATGTATAACAGCACCGAATTAACTTGCCATGTAAACCTGATCCCAGGACTTATCTGCAACTCTAAGTTAACCTGCTGGCTTAAGCTGCCATTTATCCTGCACTAACTCCCATGGAACACGAGATAAACAATGTAATATACTACAAAGGAAAATATTTATCAGTTACTGATCAATGTATGGAGAAGAAAATTCAGTTATGATTAAATCTTATTGAGATGAATAGCACACTGAAAAAATATAACTCAGTACTAACTGCAGTGAGTGACAGAGAGCGCATTTTCTCGCCGACGAAAACTTGAGGTCACGGACGGACGGACAGACAGACAGACAGACACAAGGACATGGCGAGCACGATAGTGCATTTTTTCCATAAATGAGAAAAGGTGCTTAAAAGGATTCAGGTTCTTGCTGTGTTCAGACTTAACTGCCTTTGAGTAAACCAACATTTCAGAGTAAACTGGCTTAAAGTGAACTGACTTTAGAATAAACAGGTGGTCCCTAATTGCATACTAAGCTTCATAATAAAGTCCCGCCGGAGCCTAAGTGAATATTGCTAGCGTCATAACTTGAAAACAACCTGACGTGACCTTGACTCGAGTTCGCGCATATATAATATATATAAACCTTAATATCCTTATCAAGGATGGTGTTCTAAATATCATTATTGAGGCTAACATTTTCAATAACTGTATCAAGTCTGTCACTCTTTTATACAGGATTCATATTATCGCAATAATGCGGACTGTCTTCAGAGTAAATGAGATGAAAATTTATCTGAAAAAAATATAATTGCCCTGGGATGATAAATGTTTTCGGTGATAATCGATCTTAAGTGCAATGACTGTAATTAAATTTATAATTAATTTGATAATATTCGAATTAAATAATAGAGTCGAAAATTACATTATATTTTTTCCGCCATCAAGTAGGTAAGTAAATAAATTGAACGTTTGTTCAACATGCAGGCGGCTTGATTTTCGAGTTCTTGAATGAGATTTATGAATATTATAAGATTTACAACAAGAAATTCTGATTTTGAAAAACGGTTTTCGCGCGAAGATTTGCATTATTTAAGTAGCCGCCATTTTCCCTTTTACTGAAACTTGTAGCAATAGAATTAGCTTACTCGACGCAGTTGATTTCACAAGCGTCACAGCATTCATTGTTAGCCCTTGATATACGGATGCCAGCACTACCAGGGGTACCAAGCTATTCGGTTCGTTCGATTTATCGTTTGTTTTCGTGTATTATTGATTGTTCTGTTTAATTATTGTCTTATCTTGGTTCATATATTATTATTTCATGTAGTTAGCGTATCCTTTTTCTTTTATATTTATCTTATGTATATTTGTAATTTTCTTTCTAGAAACCGTACATCATGGAATACTCGTTTTTTACCCCGCCATGCTGGCGCGTCTTACAATAGTTCAGCAAACGTTCCCAAAAGAATAGCCAAGAAGAAAGTCCTTTACAATTTAATTTTGTACCTATCTTTTCGCTGACAATATTTTCGAGTTTTAATGTTGATTTGAGTATCACAATATATAAGGATGTTCTATAGCATCGATAATTGCAATTTAGAAACAAAATATTGAAAATTTATGTCCAAAAATGCGAATATTTCAGATTGAACAAAATACCCTTCAATAATAATTCAGTTATTCATACAGTTTGTTGAAATAGTTTTGTTAAACATTGACGCGAGATTCAGATAAAAGTACTGCTGACTATTCAAAATTGCCTGTGCATTGTGCAATTTAAATTAACTTTAATATATACACCTAAAATTAAAGTCAACATAGAGCTTAGAACACCTGAGCACCGAGGGAATAATCGCTAACAAAAGGCACTAATATTGTTATGAATTAGAAAATCAAAGTCAAACGGCCATTGCTTGTCCACATTGAAGCTTTTGATGAGCAGGTTCTTGCGTGGGTGTGTTTTTTATTCCAATGGTGACTTGTGAATGCCTTTAAACTTGTGCTTGTTCAAAAGGTTATTTTTTGAGAGAATGATCACCTGTGTGATGATTAATGAGGTGAAAAGCAGAAAAATAACTATTTCTAATATTCGCTGAGGAATACGTGGAAGGATTTCTACGAAAGATCACTTATAATTAGCTGCATAAAGCACTCCTTATCGGTGTCATATTAAGATGAACAATATTACGAACGAGCCATTCAAAAGGAGGGCGCAAGAAACCTTTTACTGAAAGAGGAACAGTTGAAAAACAAACCTCTAATTAAAATAATTTGAAGCCCGGCCATACAAAGTGGTTAAAATTTTTTTTATTCAACGTATTCGTAAAAAATATTTAGCTGATTTGCTCGCCCTACATTGAGCTTTCAAACTCAAAATTTCTTCTGATTTCATTTAATAATTTCTCGCATTAGAATAAATATTTCTAATATTCGCTGAGGAATACGTGGAAGGATTTCCACGAAAGATCACTTATAATTTGCTGCATAAAGCACTCCTTATCGGTTTCATATTAAGATGGACAATATTATGAACGGGCAATTCAGAAAAAGGTCACAAGAAGCCTTTTAATGAAAGAGGAACAGTTGAAAAAACAAAAAAACTAATTAAAATTTATTGAAGCCCGGCCATGCAAATTGCTTAAAATTTTTTCATTTAACGTATTCGTAAAAATATTTAACTGATTTGTACGCACTACATTGATCTTTCAAACTTAAAATTTCTTTTGATTCCATTTATTAGATCGCATTCGAATTTTCTGGCCTTACCCGTTCAAAATTCATCAGAAATTAGTAATTTTCAATTTTAATTTATGTGGATGTTAAAATAAATTTATTTTTCCGTTCATCTGCTCAGAATATTCGGAGATGTTCACGTATCGAGCATAATGTAAAATTTCTTTGATTGTTTTCGAAAAATTTATGGGACGTGTGAATTCGTACATTAAATAAATCTGATTGTCGTTCTGAATCATTTAAAAATCTCACAGGGGTCAAAAGTCGATAATCGAAATTCTTCAATAGATGCTTTCCAGCTCATTATTTCAATGCATCAGTTCGTATTGTTTTTCTACCAGACCACCGGCTGGTCATGCTTAATTAAAAAAAATCATCAACAGTCTTAGCGTTGTCTGAATATTATTGATATTTATATATGGAAAATTTAAGTTTGTCTCACAATTAAGTATTTAGTTAATTACCATAAGCATTTAGCTGCTTAGCATTAGCATTTAGTTACTTCACATTAGCTCTTAGTTAATAAGCATTGACATTTAATTAATTTTAATTGAATATTTTCTATTTTTTCTATTATTTTTAAAATTAATCAAACAAATAATTAAACTTAATTTTTATGCATGGTCATTGATAAAAATAATTATTGGAACTCGTTCTACAATCGACGGCCCAACTAATATAAAGTTTGAAGGTACCACGAGTCACGGATGCTGACTGGAGGGATTGAGTAACTCTAGCCCAAACAAAGTTCGAAACTTGAGTGATTGAGAATGAAAGTTCTGCTTTGAAGTGCCAATTTCTGGAAGCTGATTAAAATTGATAAAAAAAGTTTGGCCCTGGGGGACTTTGAATGGTAAGAAGTAAAATGAAATGCCATTCGTACGTTTCAACAGAAACGTACGAATGATTCAATTGAAACGTACGTTTCAACTAAAATGTAGACAGTTGATCAGAAATAGATTATGAACACATATATGATGTCAGGAATATAATCTTTTATCACTGAACAGTTCATGATAATCATTGTTATTTTGTACCGTTAACGAAGCTAGAATTGTTCGGTTTGATGTACAAATCTTGCATTAATTTTTCAGCTTTTGTTTCAGATTTTTAAGAAAACCGACTAGCGTATCATATTATTTCATATCTATTATAGTTAAAATACCTGAAAATTTCATCGTTGTTAACATAGAAAAATCATATGTTAACTAAGTTGATTGCTAACAGTATTAACAAATGCTTTTTAATCATGCTTGCCCTTTGAATAAATTAAAGAATATTTAATTAACCATAATATATATCATTTTAATTTGAAAAGAAATGTATTTTATCTGCAAATGCATCTGATTTGAAGTTTTTAATTCAAGAACCACTCATGGAGAGCTTGAACTTAACGCACTGCACCCAAATCCTCTTAAATGACCACCTCAATTCGAGCGTCCAGCAGCAGAGACAAGTCGTCGGGGCAACGAACCTTTCAACGCCCATTGACGTCGAATTTTTTTATGTTGATTCGATAAATTCTTCGTATAAATTCTACAATAGATGTCAAGAATTGCTCAAGGACGCCAAGGATATTCTGGACTCAAAAGAAATACTGTCATCAAGTTGTGACATCGGATTCAGAGAGAGTTATGGGGTGAGTCAGCCATAGAACATTACTCACTAACTTGTTAATATTTGCTTACTATTTGTACTATTTGCTTACTATAAATTACTATTTGTTACTATTTGTTAACTATTTGTTAGTATTTTTTACTATTTGTTACAATTTACTTTCTAGTTTTTTCCTATTTGTTACTATTTGCTTACTATTTACTCTCTATTTGTTCATATTTGTTACTATTTGTTACTATTTGCTTTCTATTTGTTACTATTTGCTTAGTATTTGTTACCATTTGCTTACTATTTGCTCACTATTTGTGACTATTTGCTTAGTATTTACTTACTATTTGTTTACTATTCGTTACTATTTGCTTACTATTTGTTACTATTTGCTTATCATTTATTACTATTTGCTTACTATTTGTTACTATTTGTGAGCATTTTTTGGATTTTACACGCAGGCGATTCACGGGATATTCTTGGCGTTTTCTTTAATTTTTAATTAGTAATGATTTCCGATTTAAGCTTACTACTAATAATTTTAGCATTTCTCGGCTTTTACACGCAGGTAATCCACGGATACTTGGCGTTTTTTTATACTTTTAAATTCATAGTGACTTACGATTTAAGCTTACCACTAATATTTTTAGCAATTTTTGGCTTTAACAAGCAGGCGATTCACGGAATGTCTTGACGGTTTCTTTACTTTTAAATTCGTAGTTACTTACGATTTAAGCTTACTACTAAAATTTTTTAGCATTTTTCGGCATTTACACGCAGGCAATTCACGGGATATCCTTGGCGTTTTCGTCACTTTTAAATTCACAGTGACTTACGATTTACGCTTCTTACTGAATATTATTATAATTTTTCGGCTTTTACACGCAGGCAATCCACGGATACTTGGCGTTTTTTACTTTTAAATTCATAGTGACTTACGATTTACGCTTAATACTAAATATCAATAGAATTTTTTGGCTTTTCACGGAAATCCTTGGCATTTTCTATTCTTTTAAATTCATCGTAACTTACGATTTAAGCTTACTACTGAATATTTTTTAGCATTTTTTCGGCTTCTACAAGCAGATGATTCACGGAATATTCTAGGCGTTTACTTTATTTTTAAATTCACAGTGACTTACGATTTACGCTTACTACTGAATTTCATTTGAATTTTTTGGCTTTTACACCCAGGCAGTTCACGGATACTTGGTGTTTTCTTTACTTTTAAATTCGTAGTGACTTACGATTTACGCTTACTACTGAATATCATTTGAATTTTTTGGCTTTTCACGCAAATCCTTGGCGTTTTCTATACTTTTAAATTCATAGTAAGTTACGATTTAAGCATACAACTGAAAATGTTTATCATCTTTCTGCTTTTACACGCAGGCAATTCACGGATACTTGGCGTTTTCTTTACTTTTAAATTCGCAGTGACTTGCGATTTAAGCTTATTACTAATATTTTTAGCATTTTTCGGCTTCTACGCGCAGGCAATCCACGGATACCTGGCGCTGTGTATCTGCATCATCGGCTCGATCACGAACCTTCTGAATGTGATCATCTTAACCAGGAAGGAAATGATCAACTCGACCAACACGATCCTCACAGGCCTGGCCGTCGTGGATCTCATGATCCTTGTGGAGTACATTGGATTTGCTTACTCCTACGTGCGTGGGAAAGAAAATTTCGTTCATTCTTACTCACATGCGGCCTACGTGTTGTTCCACGCACATTTCACGCAGGTATGTTTTCAAATTAGGCCTAAAATTAATTTTAAAATAAAATTAAGGTATGAAATCGAATAAAAATTAGACCAAAATTTCTAAATTTGAAAAGATTGCCATCGTTTAAAGTTATTTTCTGCATAATATAAGTATAGTATTTTTCTATCATTCACCTTACATTGCCTGCACAAATTTTAGGCTGGTAAATCCATAAATGCAGATATATTGGGATTAAATTATAAATGATTTTTATAAATTAAAGAAAGCGTACATTATTTATTTGTGGCTTCTGACAGAGCAAGGTTAAAAACTCGAAGGTTCCCTCAAACTCGAAGCCGTTGATATTTCATCACATTCCATTTAACTTATGTTTATTCTTTTCCGCCTCGCAAAACAAAGAAATGTTGCAGGTATGATTCATCTCGACATGTATTTTTCTTGCTGCAGACTTGTGCGCTGCAGAAAACTTTTGTTGCTCGTCGAGCAACTTCCAAAAATCGTAATCCTACCAACTGCAGACAGGTTGTCGGCGCTCTACACCTCATGCATATGGAAAACATCATTCCACTCTTTCTCTACCCAATTCCCTGTATCTTTAATACAGGGAATCGATATTTAAATTTATCGATATATAAATTTTATCGATATTTAAATTTTATCGATATTTAAATTTATCTATTCATCTCGCAAAAGTATTCAATAGTTTCAGGGTTTGGCTAGGATTATCGTCCATAAACTAAATCTCACGCTTAAAACAGAATAATACATTTTTTCGTTTATATATGCGTTAGTTTTTATTGTTCAGAGTATTTCTGTTTTATTTCTCACACATTCTCTGCTTTATCAGTTGGACGCTTATCACCATTTTATTCAGTGGTTTGTAGTCATATCAATGCAAGATATACATTTCTAATGCAAGTTCATATTAATCTGATATATCAAAGTAATAATTACGACAGCTTGCATGTTCAATTTGATGAAACGTGCAATTAATTTGATTTGATCTCTCAAACTGGACTGATCTTGAATTTTATTCGATTTTGAATCGAATCTACAGATGTATTTCTAAAAAAAACCTGCTCGTATAAGATATTTCAGGTCCGTCACTATCGCAAAATTTTGATTGAAGCCATCCTGTAAAAGAACTACATACAGTAATCTGAAGTCACAAATACCAGTGGTCGTTTTAAAATTTCTCAATTTACCAATACTTGCATTACCTGTAAAAGACTTGCATGGAATATCTCTTAATAATTACAGGAAATTCTAATTTGTTCAGTGCAGTTTTAAGGGAATCAATGCACATATTTACAGCGGTTAGACAAAATAAAAGAAATTACATGAGAAATACATAAAATATATTGTATCGTGGTATATCATTGAGTCCCCCTTTACGGCAATTAGAGCCTCAATTTTTCAAGATATTGATTCATATAAGTTGTGAATTGTTTCCAAAGGAATTTTAACCCATTCTTCAGCTAAAACTCATCCATATCATTTTAAAGATGTTGGAGGCGGGAATCGAATTCTGACTCGCATCTCTAAAATCGACCATAAATGATCGAAAATATTCAGTTCTGCAGGTGTTGTGGTGGGCAAATGAGATGCTCAACTTCATTAAAATGTTCCCCGTCCCATTTTTTAGCAATAGCAATTCCATCTTTATAGATCAGGGCATTATCATCTTGAAAGATGGCGTTTAACTCCGGAAACAGTATTTGAACTATTGGATGAACTTGGCCCGCCAAAATTCCTAAATAGTCACGGCTGTTGATTCTTCCATGAAGAGTAATCGTTAGTCCGCCGGATTTCCAAGAAATAGCACCCCCGATAAATACTAATAAAATCTACTAAAAATAATTGTGCAAGGATAAAATGTAAATAAGCAGCAACAACAAACAATAAAACATAAAAATATGTCACTTTACCATTATATGTAATATGTTAAAAAATTGCGATATCAAAAGGCCAAGGGTTTCCCTTATTTTATCCAACCTCCTCTGTACAGGTTAACATCTAAGAATTCTTTTAGTCATTTAATTATACAATTTTTCCTTCACAGATATTCGGAGTAATGTATTGTGGTTCTTTATTGAGCATAAGCTCTTTAATTTATAATACCTTTCGATTTATAGAAAATACTGGGAATTATCTTGTCCGGAGAAATTTTTCGCGCATATTTAAGATATAATGCTCTAGTTAACTATGGAAATTTATTTCTCACATTTTTTACTGGTCATTTATAGAATTACTTGTACCTAGAAAAATTCCAATGTGTCATAGTGTACAGCAAATTTTTCGTCTTCAGATGGCGAGCGATTCGTAACTCTAATGTCTTATCGAAGTCGCAATTCAGATTCCGACTCTCGTGCTGGCAGCCGCTAGCCCGCAGTAGGATTTACTGATCATTTTCTCTTAAAATATCTTTCTGCCTAAAATTTACATATCTTCCGATTTCCCCGCAGATTGCCCACACGATATCCATCTGCCTGGCAATCACCTTGGCGGTCTGGAGATACATAGCCATTTGCACTCCACATTTGAATTTGATTTTATGCACGCTGCCCCGATCACGGCTGGCTGTAGCTCTCGCTTACACCATCTCCATCCTCATCACCTTGCCTAATTGTTTCCTGTACTCCATCCGAGCAACCATCAGTCAGTAAGTCGGCATCGGCATGTTATTCTTAATTAAGCTGATAGGCGGAGTAGTGTTTTAGTTCAATAGCTCTGTGGATGATGTATTAAAAATTATTATTGTGAGAAATGCCTTAATTCTGGATAATGTTATATTCTCGGACGCTTCTCTCACTGCAGCGTCTGCATTTTGCCGCTTTAAAAAAAATTATTAATTAAAAAATTACCTTTTAAATTAACTTCATAATCAGAGCTATTTTATCATTTTATTAGTGAAAAAGTTTAATTGATATCATTCAAACAAATGCTCCAAAAAACATGCGCTGTTTACTCTCACAACACATCTTACGCACGAGTTTACAGGCACCATTGGCGTAACTTCAGGCGTTGCCATGTCGAACAATGATGAATGCATAGAAATATAGAAATATTTATAAACCAAATCGAACCAATGTTTGTAAGCAATATCATACACATATTAATAATTTTTAAATAGAATGCATGGAATTGTATCTCATAAACAATATCCGTATGTTGTCAGCTTTGAGCACGCCATTATCAATATATCCCGCGGCCGTAATGAATGGCCGCGAAAGGCTCTTCAATCTGTTTCTGTAAATACCAACTATCGAGTAATTGCATCTTAGGTTACTTTCTTGTCTTTGCTGCCATCTTAGGTTACTTTCCTGTCTTTGCTGCCATCTTAGGTTACTTTCTTGTCTTTGATGCCATCTTAGGTTACTTTTCTGTCTTTGCTGCCATCTTAGGTTACTTTAGTGTCTTTGGTGCCATCTTAGGTTACTTGCCTGACTTTGCTGCAGTCTTCGGTTACTTGCCTGTCTTTGGTGCCATTTTAGGTTACTTTCTTGTCTTTGCTGCCATCTTAGGTTACTTTCTTGTCTTTGCTGCCATCATAGGTTACTTGCCTGTCTTTGCTGCCATCTTAGGTTACTTTCCTGTCTTTGCTGCCATCTTAGGTTACTTTCTTGTCTTTGCTGCCATCTTTGGTTACTTTCCTGTCATTGCTGCCATCTTAGGTTACTTTCTTGTCTTTGCTGCCATCTTAGGTTACTTTCTTGTCTTTGCTGCCATCTTAGGTTACTTTCCTGTCTTTGGTGCAATCTTAGGTTACTTTATTGTCTTTGCTGCCATCTTAGGTTACTTTCCTGTCTTTGCTACCATCTTAAGTTACTTTCCTGTCTTTAATGCCTTCTTCGGTTACTTTCCTGCCTTTACTGGCGTGTTAACCAGGGTTCCAGTCGGTCTTTTATCCCGAACAAATTCCGCGAATAAGTTTTTTTTAATTGCGTTGGCCGGCTTTAATTTATGATGGCGGTATTTCCTTTTCGAATTTTAAAAAATTCGAAAGAAATGAAAATTGAATTTGTATACCGGAACCTGCAAATATGTTGAGATCCAGGCCTTTTTTGGCCGGAGACTTGGCCGTTTTTTAGGTCATCTGGCAATCCTGGCCTAAACACGTGCCGTTTCTTAACGCTTAACGTCAGCTCCCGCGTCAAACCTTCACGATGCGTGGGCGTCAAAGAACTGGGTCAAAATTTATCATGCTATTCATGCTATCAAATGTAACTGGATATAAACATTGAATTGGAATTGAAGCTGGATTGTAATTGAAACTGATTAGAATTAACTGTAGAGTTACATAGAGGCAAAAAAAAGAGAAGGGGCACTCAAATATTTTTTTTGAGTGAAATAACAAGAAATACATCAGTGTAAAAACTTAAAATATTGAAGTTATATAGAGGTAAAAAAGGAAAATGAGCAATCAAACAGTTTTTTTTGCGTGAAATATTAAGAAAGATTGTTTCCATACTTAAAAGAAAAAGCGATGGGTAAGAATTGCTGTGAATTGCTTGGATTATTATTGATTAATTACTGGAAAGTATATTGAAATTACCGTCTGAACTTCTCACTGAAAGTTCTGTTTGTGGAATGAGACCACAGGTACAGAATATTTAATGATCTATATGTTCAGTAGGAAATAAATAGGGAAATAGGGAATGGAGATAAATAGGGAAATATCAAGCTCGTAAGCTCCTTAAATTCACTGCTGTACAACAAATCCTTTCAAAATGAACTAAAGACAAATCGTAAAGTTAAATGCGGTCATCTGCTTCAAAATTACGTTACCGTTTGGTGATTGGTTTCTAATAATGAGGTTAAGTTAAGTTTCGAACGGTTGCTGTGCTGCTTGATTGCATAATATTTCAGTATATTTCTACTTGGGATAGAATGCAAGCGGGTACTTTGAAACTTATGTTGCAGTTAATTACACATAGGTTAATTGATTATCAATTAATTATTATTATTTATATACCTAAATATTTATTATTTAATGTATAAAATCACGATTGGCCAATAGGATTTCGCAAAGCTGGTGTTTGTACTCTCGATCATTTCTCTCTAATGAACGGAATGCAAATCCACCCCCAAAAAAAATCCCAAGTGCAGAAACTTGGTTGACAGCATCAATAACCGCATTCCAGGACTAATTGGCAACTTCGTTTTAGAACCGAACTCAGAGTTGATTGCAACAATCAAGTTTAAAGCCTTGCATGATTCTAATTGACGTAAAAGTTCAACTATTTTTGCACAAGTTAAATTTAAGAAATGAGTTTTACTCTATTTTAGTGATAAGCCGCTTGATAGGCCGAGACTCTTATATGTTAATTACTAGCCTATACGTAGCTCACGTGACTCTTTACATGTTAATTGCTGGTCTACTTATATATCACGTGATTCATTACATGCTTAATGCTGGCTTACGTAGCTCACGTGACTCATTACATGATAATTGCTTGCTTATGAAGCTCATGTGATTTATTACACGATAATTGCTGGCTTACGTAGCTCAGGTAACTATTGCTATGCTCATTGCAGGTCCGACAATCGAACTCAATACTTCGTGATGCTGTCCGAGTCTACGGAGGCGCACGTCACATTCCGACGCTGCTACTTGCCGGTCTATGGGTTCCTCATCAAGCTCCTGCCTTGCGTCCTGTTATCTTTCTTTATTCTGAAGATAATTCGCGCCATGAATATTGCCAAGGAAAGAAAGGTGAGAAGTTATCTTTCTTTATTCTGAAGATAATACGGGCCACGAATATTGCCAAGGAAAGAAAGGTAAGAAGATATCTTTCTTTATTCTGAAGATAATACGTTATTCTGAAGTTAATATATGCCATGAATATTGCTAAGGAAAGAAAGGTAAGAAGGTATCTTCATTTTTATGAAGATAATACGCGCCATGAATATTATCAAGAAAAGAAAGTTGAGATTCTGACGAGAAGTAATAAGTCGGAAGTAAATAAGTTAATAGTCTAACTCATAATATACACATTTAAGACAGAGAAGACGCAGAGTTAAGGAAAAAGATAAAGACGGTAAAGACTGCAAATATTTAATACATAATAAAACCGCAATAATTGCTCATTTAAAAAAGTCAACAGTTGTACTAACATTTATTTCTTTAATTTTTGCCAGAAAGGCATTGGAGTTTTTACGAGGAAAACTAATCTCGTGGCCTCAAGGTTCTGATCGCCTCGCATATTCAGCGAGCAGAACCTTTCCAGTCCTTAAAAATCGTCTCAAGGATTGCTCCGACTTTTAAATCAACACTATTAGGATTAATCATTGATCAGCACCAGTTTAATTTTAGATCAGCTCAATATCAATTCTTGATCAATGTTCAGACGGATACTTTAATTGAAAGTATTGTTCAAACTTGCAGCTTGCTTTAAAATAGATTTCCTGTTCGAATTTCCGTATAGCACGAACTACATCCTGACACTATTCACCCTAAACATTATAATAAAAATTATGTTATTTTATATTATTCAAAACCAGTAGTAAATTAACATAACGGATATTTTACGTTACAACAACTTTTTTACAACAATAAATTACTATTTTGTGTATTTAACGTTAAAACTTTGTTGATGCAGATCATTCAATTTCCGAGTTATTTGTCCATTTAAGTTTAATTTTCCTCGCTTATACATTAAGTTCTACATGGGTAATTAGGTCTTCTTTAATTATGTCAATGTTAGACGTCACTATAGTTAATTTCTAGCAGTATTTCCGTGGATGTACAAAGCAGACGCACGGCGTCCGGAATATAATATATAGTTTACGATATAGATATAGGATGTACGTCCGGAATATAAGATATAGTTTACGATATAGATATAGGATGTACGTCCGAAATATAAGAAATAGTTTCTCGCGTCGCTGCTTGCAGGCACAATCCTCTCTCAGCCGGGTCAGCTTTCCATCACCCCAAATTGCTCTTCCCTTAATGGATGAGAGGAAAAAGATACTTACTTGCTATGCACACAAGAAAAATAATTACTCCGATGATCTTCGAAGGCATGGCAGCAGAAAATTAAATCACTTATGACTAATAATTATTAAATCTGTTTCTCTAATTATTAAATATTAATCTTAATTAAATTGAATTAAATATTAAATCTTATTAAATCTGCCTTTCTGGCTATCATTGTCAGAAAGGCAGAAGGACAGGCTTTTATAAAGGATAAGCAACGACAAATAGATTTCCTATTTTAATAAACATTTAATATTGACTTAAGATGATGAAACGATCAAATGTTGTGGTTGCAACGAAGAAAAAGAAATTAATTTCAGTTTGATGAAAAAAGACTATAGTAAAGTCGACAAATGTGCAAATAGAAGTAATATGAAAAATGACTGGAATAAAGTGAAAAATGGTGCAAATGCAAATAAAGCAATAAATAGTTCGATGATCTTCTGGAAGGAATG
Source organism: Hyalella azteca (assembly GCF_000764305.2). NCBI lineage: Eukaryota > Metazoa > Arthropoda > Malacostraca > Amphipoda > Hyalellidae > Hyalella > Hyalella azteca. The sequence goes on along the minus strand of NW_025936767.1, from coordinate 160,211 downwards.
CAAATTGAAATTCATATTGTTGCTTTAACATAAAACCTATTATTTGATCTGTTTTACTATATTTAACTAAGCCAATTAACATAAATCGTCGGTACTCAGAATCGCTTTCAATTGAAGAAACTGCTTGAACCGTCAATTTTTTAAGTCCGTAGCGTAACTCGAACTTTCAACCGCAGAAACCTCCCCGTCTCCCCCATGACATAAGATGTTTTTTTTTCACCCCAAGTTATCTTTAGTAAGTTACCTCGTTTGAACCTTTGCTGACTTTCAGCTTTTGCTTTGAAATAATTCAAACTTAACATGTTTTTTCTTAACTCTAACTAATTTTTTCCAGGCTAATTTGTTCAAGATGAGCAGCACGCCTCCGTCCAACGACTCAGAAAATGCAGTGGCACGAAAAATCCCGCATATGGAAAAGTTAACCGAAAAGACTACGCGGATGTTACTGGCCGTACTCTTCATGTTCTTGGTCGTGGAGCTGCCACAGAGCGTCCTTACCCTCCTCACTGCCCTGCACGGTGACCAGTTCTTCGAGTGAGTCAGGATTGAGAATTTATATTTTTAGCGCATTTTCTCATTTATGGAAAAAATACACTATTGTGCTCGCCATGTCCGTCCGTCCGTCTGTCTGTCCGTATGTCCGTCCGTGACTTCACGTTTTCGTCGACGAGAAAATGCGCTCGCTGTCACTCACTGCAGTGAGTACTGAGTTATATTTTTTCAACATGGCTCTCCTGGGTAGAATTCAAAAGGCCACCTCATCATGCAGACAGGGACAATGGAACGGAAAAAGTGTTCATTCTCACTTGTTTCTTTTATCTTCAAGTAAAACTGCGGGACGAATTCCGTACATCAGAACAAGTGAAAAAAAAAAACAAATAAAAAAAACTTTAAAAAAACATTTTCCCTTAACGGACAAAAAAGAAAAACATTTACTCTTATATAACATTTATGTTATGTAAAATGTTATATAATGTTATGTAAAAGTAAATGTTTTTCTTTTTTGTCCGTTAAGAGAACGTGGTTTTTTAAATTTTTTTATTTGTTTTATTTCACTATTTTTAGTTTTGTAATAAACAGAAAAACGTGGTTTTTAAAAATATTTTTTATATTTATTTATTTTCTACTTTTTAGTTAGCAATTTTAACAATTCGAATCAATTTCCAGGGTTGACAAGTGTGGATGTTCGGGATAAAACTCAATTCCAAACCGTGAATTTTTAGCGTTTTTTTTTATTTTAAATTAAAAAAATTTTTTATTAATATTTCTGATGATCAAATCTTGAATTGTTAGGCAGCATAAACATGCATACCAAATTTCAACTTACTAGGATGTTTAGAAGTGCTCTAAATTAAGGTTTGAATTTTTGATGACAGACAGACACGAAACGAAGTCAAGAAAAACGTGGTAATATAAATTTGCAAATTTGACGAACCATAAATATACACTGGTATTTATTAAACCAATGTCTAAACATGACATAACTTTCGGCTAAATAAATGTTAATGTTGCAACAAATACAAATCCTTAGAACTCAGTTTTTGTGCCCTAGTTTTTAAATTATAAAATTTTCAACGGGAATTTAAGCCTAATTTACTCTGTCAAAAAAAGACTTTACTTCACGTTGGAGAACTACTGTCGACTGACAACGCTAATATGAACAAGAAATATATGAGAAAATCATAGCAAATTGACGGAAGGAGTAATTCAGCGAAAGCTCAACTCCTAGGAACAGCAAATCGCTAATAAATTAGATCAGAATATTCACTGCAGTGAGTGACTGAGAGCGCATTTTCTCATCCGTCCGTGAAGCCACAGACGGACGGACGGACGGACATGACGAGCACAATAGCGCATTTTTAGCGCATTTTCTCATTTATGGAAAAAATTCCATATTGTGCTCGTCATGTCCGTCCGTTTGTCTGTCCGTCTGTCTGTCCGTGCGTAACTTCACGTTTTCGTCGACGAGAAAATGCGCTCTCTGTCACTCACTGCAGTGAGTATCCAGTTATATTTTTTTCTCAAATGAGAAAATGCGCTAGAAATGGCAGAAGGCTTCGACCCCGAATACAGCTCCGTGCCGTAAGGCTATAATCTAAAGTGCATGCCGCACGCGTACTGGACGCGACAATGGTAAAAAGTTTAAAATTTCGCCGGCCGCCAAGCCTCCTTACCTTTTTTGGAGCCCCGCGCAGGGATCAGTTTTTTTGAGCGAGTCAGGATTGTGAATTTTTATTTTGTTTAACACATGAAATTTCCAAATTTTTCTTCCCGTGGGCAGAGCGCCCACACCCTCCTTACTGCCCTACTCGGTGATTAGTTTTTTTAAGTGAGATAGGATTTAGAATTTTGATTTTTTTTAACGAAGCTGAAATTTTCAAAATGTTCCGTCGTAGATCGTCCTCATTCTCCTAAAAGTCGTTCACTGAGATTAGTTTCTCTAGTGAAACTGGGTAGAATATTTCCTTTTTACAACACGATGCTAACGCGGGTGAAATTTTTAAATTTTAACGCAAATTCATTTTGGAAATGAGGTTTGTGATCAAATTGCAGATGGTTTCACAGCTCGGACGCCACTTTTCATTTTTAAATTAAATTCTGATTCTAAATTTCACTGATAAAGTTTGAATTCGGTTTCATAGGGAAAGTTGCCGTGCCGTAAATATGCTGTTCATGTTATAATTTGGAACGGCAGGTTATTTATGTTTATATTGTTATGAATATCGTCGAATACAGTATAAATAAATTTTCATCAACTAAACATGTCGGAATATCAACAATTAAAGAAGTTCTGAACTTTGAATTATTGAAAGGATCTATAACATTTTTATATTATTTTTGATCAAATTTTTACCGCAGAAGATGCAGAATGATGTGTTGTGAAAACAAGTATTCCTAAGAAATATTGAAATAAAAAGTATCTTGTAATTATGCTTCTTATGTAGTTATTTTAATTTTAAAGAATGTTTAGGAGTTAACATATTCATGTATTTACAAAAAATTATGATCGGATAGTATTAAAAAACAATAATTTTAAACTCTAAAATACGGCACAAGACTGTAAGAATAAATTAAAATTTAGATTGGCTATAATAAATTTAATCAGCATAAAATTATTCCATCTACTTTATCACCCAGAAAATAATTTGAAATACGCATCATCCATACAATCCTTTACCGGGAATATTTCTGCGATCATTAAATTGTATCCTATTCAACCCTCAGATAAAATGTAACCTCTGAACAACAATTCTATTCGCGCCTCAAAGTTCGGTTTAAAAATTGTTTTCACCTTCATGAAATTATGAATTGTATTCACCTTCAGGAAATTATAAATTGTGTTCACCATCATGAAATCATGAAATGTGTTCACCTTCTGGAAATTTTGAATTATGTTCAACTTCATGAAATTATGAAATGTGTTCACTTTCAGGAAATTATGAATTGTGTTCACCTTCATGAAATTATGAATTGTGTTTAGCTTGAGAAAATGATGTATTATGTTCACCTTCAGGAAAATATGTATTGTGTTCAGCTCCAGGAAATTATGAATTGTGTTCACCATCATGAAATTATGAAATGTGTTCACTTTCAGGAAAATACGCATTGTGTTCAGCTTCAGGAAATTACGAATTGTGTTCAACTTCATGAAATTATGAATTGCGTTCACCTTCAGGAAATTATGAATTTTGTTCACCTTCAGGAAATTAAGAATTGTGTTCACTTCCAGGAAATGCTACATGGAATGGGGGGATCTCATGGATCTCATGGCACTCATCAACAGCGCAGCTAATTTCTTCCTATACTACATCATGAGTCAGCAGTTTCGCCTGACCATGGGCAGGATGGTTGTTATCAAAGAAAGCGAGCCTCCAGCTCCCAGCCAACGGCCTAACGAAACTGCTGTTTCTACTCTAGTCTAGCATACATACACTTCTAGGTTCGTGTCAACGCACCTACCTTGCTGTATTCTAGACATTGACTAGATTCTGTACTCTTAAGCTTTCAGGTCTAAATTTGTTAGTTGTAGAAATTGACTTGTCATGAACGGGACAGGCAACATATTTTGTAGGTTCTGAAATCAGCGGCTTGAATGCTGATTGGTAACCAATCAGCGCAAAGATTTGGTCACGGTTCGACTTGATTGAGCAGAGTTTGACAGGCATCGCACACATAATTTTTATGCACTTTCGGTATCAATGCTACAGATTAGCAACATGATTTTTCATTTAAAATAGCAGACAATCTGGATCTTGACTTTCAAAATTCAGCGCAAACTAATGAATGAGTGCAGTATAAATTTTCATATAAAATAGCTGACAATCCGGATTTTGACTGTCAAAATTCAGGACAAACTAATCTATGAATAGCATCGTAATGAGACGTTTGAAATTATTGGTTCTTGCAATTAACTCTTGAGCTTACGATTTTGCTTCTGGGAACGGTGATAGTACATTAATGTGTCTCGCATTGCAGTCATTTAATGCAGTCAATGTTTTATATATAATGTCAATGAAGCTATTCACTACTGTGAAAGGATTATACATGTAATGTTAATTTATAATTGTGTTTTCTCATTAGGTATAATTTAAGACAAAGTCAACTGCGCGTGTGATAAACATACTCTACTATGAGAATAATTAATATTAATGTTTGGTGAAATAACCTGAAAATTGAAGTGAAAACTTATTACGTAGAGTGAAGTAAGAAGTAGGGGTTTAGTAAGAAGTAAGGGTTTTACCCGGGAACAATATACGCTGTAAATTGGCATCAATAGAGCTTGAACCTTTAACTCTCTGCACCGTAAAAATCCCCTAGCTAATTTTAATGCCGTTGAATGAATGTAGCACGATTGCTCAAAAATTTCTCAAACATTTATTGTTTGCAATACCAGCTTGATCGCTATTAATTGTGCTTGAATAAATATCATCATAAAAACTGACTTGATTGCCGAAAGTTGACTCCTGAATTCAAGTTAAATGTGACGGGAATTCGAGCTTGAATATGAGCTCGATTCTGCAAGTGAATATAAGCTCAAATAAAGTGTAGTTCTACTAGGACGTAGTGACTTACATTGATTGTTCTTTCCCGAAGAAGTTTTTCCTTCGCGTATGTAAATTGTTTTTTGCTTATTTATAATTACTTGTAAATGAGGCATTGATGTTCCTTTGCCTCATTGAAAACATTTAGGTAACTATTGTAACTCCAATATTGATTGAAAAAAACATTGAAAATTCATCTATAGGTATTGCGTCGACTGAGGGTTATTTTTTTAAATTAATTGTAAATAAATAATTATTTCTGTTTGATGTACGACTTCAAGCACCGTATATCTGAGCTATATTAATTAAATACTAAAATTATTACAAAAATTCCACTAGAACTTGTTCCGATTATTTTCAATATGAGCCCTTGAGAATATTGGAACGAATTATCTAGTGATAGACAAGACGATAATGGACCTAACTTGTATATAAGTAAAAATATTTTAATGTCACATTTGAATTATAGACTATTTTCAGATAATTTTAAGAGATTCTAGATTAACAGTAAGCCAATAATATAGTACGCTAACTTTAATTTTAGTCAGGTGTTATACCTGCACCATTACTCATTGTTGCAAGAAAGGATATAATTGGCTTGAGATATTTCTGATTTATTAAATTAAAATAGATCTGATATTTGAACATCATTTAATTGAAAATGTTTGAACAAATTCCATTTTATTGAAGAATATAACGGCATTTTGCGTCTTTCAGGATTAATTTGTCACTAATGACAATATCTCGGGGGAGTTTAAAAATATTTGGAATGCTTTATATGTAGACAACAGTATAATAAATTGGTATTATAGTGAGAAAAATTATTCAAACAGTATGAGAATTTTGATTTTTTGTACGCTAAATAAACTTTCAAACCATTTTTGCGTATTTACCAAACCGCCTCAATTATAGGAAAATAGTCTGCCAATATTGCACAAGCGTAGAAACTACAGTTGCATTAAACATTAATGAAAAAAGTTAAAAATATTTGTTGCGCGCTCCGGTCCGGGATATTTTATTCTAAGGATCGCCAAAATTTGGAAATTCAAATATTTTCCGGGATATTCACCAGCCAAGTGGAATAACTTCCTGAGAAATTGAAAACAATGTATTAGATTTATTTGCGTGATTTGGATTAGAGTGTTCTGAGATCGAACTATCTGTCAATGCCGAGGCATTGTAAACGCCACTTTGGCTTGGGTAAAAAACGCTCAGAGTTTGTAGCTGGTGGAATTTACTTAAATCCGTGGACCTGCCCAGAGAGCAGGAGAATAAAATACAATGACGAAAACAATAGACTGGCTCAATGAAAATTTTGACAAATGACTAATCAAGAACATAAAGCAAATCGAAACGTACATAAATATACTGAACAATAGGTACATGATTCAAAAGGCTTAGCTTAGCAACTTAACTTACGTAGGTTTTCAAGGGCTGTTTAACGGAACAAAATTGCGAGACTACTGACACGGTGATAGTTCATCTGTCAAAGACGGCTGCAAGGTGAATGAATTCTTAAAATGCGGTAGGCCTAGACGACGCTAATCCGCCGAGTCAATGGTTCTCGGCACACTATCTATTCATTTATACAGTCATTTTTTTATATTTCCATAAGAAAAAATTGAAATAACCTTTTTAGTTGGTAACTTTGCACTGGAAGACTGGAAGGGAACGTAAAATTCTTTTAACCCTGTCCTACGTTGTTTCAGATGGCTAATAAATGTCGATATAACTATGCCATTATTAGGAACCTGTTCAGTATGATCACTCTCAATAAAGAGTAATAAGAGTCATTTTAATAAATCTCAATAAATAAGTCGTCTTATTAAGTTAATGACAATACTACTAAATTCTGATACTAAATTATAATATAAAGCGAAAAGGAAAGTAAATTGATTCACAATTCTCTGCTACCATTGCACATTGCTGCTTTATGTTTGCTCCAAATTGAAATTTTTTTGCTCACAACGTGATTTGTTGTGTTTAAATTTCAGCATTTGACATTTAATACAGGTATTCCAATCAAGGCGCTTGATCGTTTAAATAAAATTTATATGAAATAGAGTTTTTCAAGTGTTGCGTATACTATAAGCCAAACCTACATTAACTGATGCTTTCATTGCGGAAAAGTAACTTAAATTATTGTTTCAAATACCGTAGAGTTTAGGAGAGTTCTTCTTATCCATTAATTGAAACCATTTTAAATTTTCAGTAGAAATGAGAATCTCTTCTTATTTGGTGCATAAATATCTTTACAATGAGATTTAGTTTTGAATTTATATGGAAATAAGAATCAATTGATCTAGTATAGTCATTCCTACCACGATAATTTTCTCTCATCTTTGGGATCGGGAAAACTAGAACTTATTCAGCGTAAACGTGCAAGAAAGCCACATATATTCAATGGTTTAACTTTGAAGCTGATTAAAGTTAATAAATAGAGATGTTTTCAGGTATGTAAAATTTATAGTATATTATTAATAGAAATGTGCCTCTGGATCGACGACTTCGATAAAAATATCTTGAAAATTTAAACAATATCTTGAAGCTTTGATACAATATCTTGAAGATTTGAAACAATATTTTAAAGATTTAAAACGATATCATGAAGCATTAAAACAATATCTTGAAGATTTGAAACAATATTTTAAATATTTAAAACGATATCATGAAGCATTAAAACAATATCTTGAGGATTAAAAACTATAACTTAAAAAAACAACATCTTGGAGATTTAAAACAATATCTTGAAGATTTGAAAAATAAATTGAAGATTTTTTGTTAGAGTACGTGCACACATACATACAAATTGCGGTCTTTACAAGTAAATTTGAGTATTTTCAATTTAAAATATTCTCTGCGGAGAGAATAAAAAATTTTTATTATTGGATCAACACGATAAAATTTTCAAATTAACGTCTCTAATGAAATGCCGCGTCCAATTATTTACGTCTTGAATTAGCTGAGTAATTTACTATAAGCTCGCAGTTCGGTTAAAGGAGAAAACAACAGTAACTGCAATGTTCTTTGCGTGACGTTGAAGTCTCGATCGTAAAATTGCTACGAAGTGCCACGTTTTGGCGCAATTTGCATGCCAGTTGCGTAGCTCTATACCCCAGAGCACGAGGACAAACCTAAACAAACACCTTACAAACACGCAATGCTAGCAGCTAACACTCTTAATAATAACCGTTGTGAGGTCGTAAGAACTTACGACGGAACGTTTAGAGCCAATTGTGAGTCGTAACACTTAACACTTCTGTATTGCAGTTTCTGCAGCAACTCTAGCGACAAATTTTGAAGGCGAAAGTCCCGGGCTCAGCTCGTGGTTTTTGAAGGTTGAATTGGCAAAGTTTTATAATATTATGTATCATTAAAATTCAGGCGAGAACGATCCTTAGTTTGCGGGTTTTTAACATAAAAAATTTACTTGATATTTCTGTGAAAAAAAAAGTTAAACTTGGGGACCACGATGAATTCAATCCGAAAAATTCTACTGATAAATAATCTGTTTAAATTTTATTGAAAGTTCCCTTATAATGCGAGGATTTTAATCGAGCGAATAAGTTTTTACTTTGTTGAAGATTTCGATGGCGGCAAAATATTGTCCAAGTTAAAGGTAGACAAAGTTATCCGTGATATTTTTGCTCATGATTCGTTATATGTAATAAATACCTAGCAATAAAGCATTCAAAATGCAACACTTTCGATTCCCTCGATTCTTCTCGACCCAAAATCGATTTTTTTTGCTGTGATGTCGACGTTTTTGCTTTTTCAGCGCAGCAAAAAAACGTCACAGCAAATGCATCCAGCAGCATTTTCATTTCAGATCACCATGTACTTAATCGTTTCTTCAAAAGATTTTTAGCGCTAGTGGTACGTGGAAAGTCAGATGACTACTAGAAATATTTCTTTCATGTCTCCCGGTCAAAAAAGGTCCACCATAATCTTTTATTCACTGTTCTTGGCAGTACTTGACTTAGGGAGACATTCATTTTGCCTTCTATATGCCATAAGTCACGCTCTGCAGGCATCGCGCTATCGTCGCATATCGTCTCGGAGGAGATTGTCCTTCGCCGAGGTTGGAGCCGCGCAATCTTCAGCAAAGCCGCAAATCGCGCAACTTGTCACATTACATGTGCGCGTGACTGGCAAGACTTGCTCAGAATAAGCCAAGCTTCCCACACACCGACTCCCTCAAGCCAAAATACTCCACATTTCTGCTCCTTATAAAATCCCCGAAGGATTTGCCTCTGCAAAATTCTTCAAAATCTTGCGAGACTTAGGTTTCTTGAGAAGCGGTTTCGCTGTTTGTGCATTTTATATCAATGGTTGTGATATGTGCATTTTATATCTTTGTTGTGAAGCTGTAAGTATTGTATCAAATGCAGTTGGAAATGTTTAATATCCTAGAATTATTGTGAATGGTTCTTTCATGTTGGAATTATGACGGGTTATTAATAAATCACCTGATATTATAGGTGACTCATTAACATCATTCTTTATGATAACTTTGCTACAGGTTGATCAGTTTTCATCTTTTTTTTCACCGCAACCACACCGTACGTGCTTCACTAAATCATGGCTTGCCACCCGATGTTGTACGGCTTAACTTTACACTATTAAGAGATACTTGGACGACTAAATTTGCGATGACTTCATATTTATTGCTACCACTTGTATATATATTTTTGTTTACATTTGTGTGAATTCGTTATAAGGTAACTGCTTATGGGTCAGTGCTGGCATCGTGTCAATGCGGTTCCGAAGGTCGTTAATTGTTATATTGAACGAATGCTTTCAATAATAAATCTATTTGAAAACTACAGTTTTCAGAATTAGCAAACGTTTATGTAACGACCACGGTAGTGATTGTTGGCAGGCTTTCTATACATCGGAACAGGACTTACAAAGCTTGCTTAAAACATTTTCCGGATGGGATAAATTTGTTTGTTTAGCTTTAAGATAGATCAGTGGTTGGCTGATGGACTTAAATGAACTCACCATTTTTAGCGCATTTTCTCATTTATGGAAAACATGCACTATTGTGCTCGCCATGTCCGTCTGTCCGTCCGTCCGTGACCACAAGTTTTCGTCGACGAGAAAATGCGCTCTCTGTCACTCACTGCAGTGAGTACTGAGTTTTTTTTTCTTAAACAAACTTGTCACTATTTTTTACTCTACGGCTTCTGCTGACGCTGCGGCTACACTATAATAGGCAAGACGATGAGCATGCGTCGTTGGTATTCAGTTATGCATTAATAAATGATCCTGCGTATAAAGATTGATTCAAGTATTATTTATGTGTTTCTCAAAACTATACTTAGAGGTATAACTCTTATTATTAATATTTTTACGATACAACTGTCAAAGACTTTCATTTTCATTGTCAACGACTTTCACTGCATCTATAATCATAATCTATAAAATTTATCAAATATGCTAAGATGAGTTGCCTATTAAAGTATGCACAATCATCTAAACCAACCCAAAATCACAAATTTTCACGAACTACAACTAAATTAGTTGGGCAAATGAAATAATATAGGAACCATAAAATATTGCAAGTCTTCGAAATTTTATGGATGTTTTTCCATCAATACGAGATTGTCAATCTGCATTCGTTCGACAATCATTTATTGTTCCGTTGCCATAAGCCGCTTACTATCCCTGGACACGCAATCCCTTCTCGCAGTGCAGGATCGAGCGCTGCCTAAGAAATGCTAAAGAATAATGCGATTTATATCATTACGTTGCAAAATTCATTCATAAAATGATATATTTAGAACAGTAGCCGCCATCAACCTTGAATTATTGGGATATTTAAAAAATTATCTTGTAAATGGTTGTATTGAGAGCCTGTTTCGCACGAGGCAAGTATATATATCATGAGAAATTTTTGCTTTAGTTTCATCATTGTAATTGGAAAAAAGGGAAATGGAAAATGCCACATTTTAAAAAAACAATTTTAGATTAATAACCTGATATTATTGGAACTGATAAGCCTGAAATATTAAAATTAAATATTCTTTATGATTAAATGAATGACTCAACAGTTAAGATCCCATGATTGCTTGATATTAATAAGACTGTAATAGACAAATAAATGCTACCAAGAAAATTCTGTATTTATTAACAAGAACTTTCAATAGACAAGCTCTATTTTCATTCCTACAAATCAGCACGTCAATAACTCATTGCAAAAGGAAAATTCTATAAAATAAATAATGATTTAACCGAACAAATAAAGAAAAATAATTATTAATAGATAAAAAATTTCAGGAAATATTTCCAATACAGATGCTTGGTGACATGAAACCTGATCGCCAATTTGAAACTTATTTATAATATAATTAACGCTCATCTCAGAATCTATATAAACTTTTAGCAACTTCAAATTACCGCCGCCAACTTTACTTTTACAAAATTTATCAACAAACTCCATCGAAATTCCATTGCACTCTTCATAACGAACTTGAGAACTCCTTTACCTCGACTTCAAAACTCCGTCAATTCCCTAGAAACTTTTGGAAAAATTCCGAATATTTTCTAGTAACCGAGGACTTTTTTAGGAAATTCCGCTGGCAGCTCTCAAATTCTGCGAGTGACATATCACTCGCAGAATTGACTGCGAGTCCGTTTCGAAAATTGTGCTGTAGATCGAATTCCCTAACTTTACTTAAACTATCGAAATGTTATCAATAAATAATATTCCGACACCATAGCGTATTAGGGAACTTTGAGAGTCTTCTCAAGCTGGAGAAGAAGTTAAATTAAGCTTAGTTGCATGGAAGGAAAGAGTCTCCAATTTTGCTCTTATCAAGACCCCGTTTGAAAGAAATATTATTGTCGAAAACAAAACTGCAAACAGGCTTGTCAATCGCAATGAAACGAATAAAAACCGATTTTCTAAAATTTATATTTAAATTTTTCATTTCTAATCATCGAGAATACAAGAGATAGCTAGGAGCAAGTTTTTAAAATTGATATCCACTCGAAGATGCCGGGGCAAAAAACGAACGGATTATTTTTAACGGCAATTTGGTAATTGAAAATCAAAAAATTCACTATTATCTAAGCGGAATAGAAGATTAGCAAAATATCCTTCCCGCAGAAATCTATCAATGAAATTTAGGGAAGCAAATTTCGTTCGAATAACAAAATATCTTCAAGAACTAATAAATGATTTACAGATATTCATATCATTGGCTTGCTCTCTCGATCTTGATTGTAATAATGAATCGTTTTTAAACTTTTAATTGGGATACTGATTAAATCATGAAAGTTCCTAAACCTTCTCAATAACCATAATTTTGTAAAGTTATCCCAGGCGTTCCACAAAAATCATTCAAGGGACAATATGAATAAATAAATAGAGCCTGATGCCGCTCTTTGTTCCTGAGAATAATTTTTCCGTTCTACCAGCGCAAGATTTTCTGCGGGATCCATTGATCCCACTTGCAATCCTGTGTGATTGGAAAATGTTGTTGCTGCTGCCGTAAACATGACTTCCGCTTCACCTCACAAACAACGTCCGTATTCCGAATAAGCCAAGCCCGTCTGCAGGGTTAGGCGAGATAACCAGGATCAAAGTTTGTGCATTCCATAAAGACAAGAAATTATTTACTGCTTCTGATAAAACCGTGCATAACAAAATTTAATTTAAATTTTACGAATTTAAATGCATAAAAAATATCTTTAGACAGACCTCATAGTATACCTAAATTTTTAAAGTGAATTACGGAGCTCTTTTAATATTAAAAACACTGGCCAACTCGCAGGTAACAAATACTAAACTCGTTTTAAAATCAAGACGGCAAATGATGTCGGTCTTTTTTTTTTAAATTTCTCAAACTCTGGTTTTTGTGGTAGGAACATGTTTTCATTGAGGCGTGGATAATCGTTAATGTTAAAACGCATTGAAATAAAATGAAAACTAATTCCGGGTACTCACTTTTCATAATTTTTCGTCAACAAGAAAATGGTAGAATTTTAAATGAACTCCAATTCTTTGAAAATACATAATATATTATTCAATTCTTTGAATTGAATAATTTATACATTGCCAGATACTTCAAAATCGAAATATAACCATAATGTAAGCGGGTTCAAAATCTTGATATTATTCATACTTAAAAATTAAAAAAAAAAACAATCTACAATGACTCTTAGCATTAGTACTTATGGTGACCTGAACTGATAACGGTTCCTCGTTTCGTGTATGAACCAAATTCATGATAGCGTGTTTCCATATCGACTATGAACAGGCCCAACAATGACTGAACTTGAGAAGCAAATTTTCTTCTCGCCAACTCTTTTGAAATAAATGTCGGAGAAGCTTACTGTATGAATTTGCTATTAGCATGAAGGATGGAACAGCGCATGAACCCAGGCTGGATATTTTTAGTAAAGTTTGCTTTTAGATCGTACGTGAGAGGATCAACTGAGGGCGCTCTAAAATCTCAAGTTGATGATAGAGAGACAATAATGATAATATATATGTGAAATTACTGTTCATTTTGTCACCTTCTGTTGTATTCACGAGTGAATAAGAAATGGATACAGCGAATACAGAAGATTGCGTTAGATTATATTCAATGCCATCTATTTATTACCCGAAAAATCTGAATAATTTGTCTATATACAAATGAATTAAACAATTATTAATGGTATGGCTTCAAGCAGTTACGGATATTAATGACAATGAATCACATTATTATTCGCTGGGATAACGAAATGATCGTTGTAAAAAAATTATTTAGTATTATACAAAGTACATGTTTGTCATGATTGTGTTGCATGTTTATCATGATTGTGTGTGTTTGAGTGTGAATGATGTGTATGTGTGTGTGTATTTTTCTTTCCACCACCCACCACCTTTTGTTTTTTTCCTTTGCTTCCTAGTTACATTGTTTTATGGGGTAATTATTAATTAATGAAATATTACCATATAATTACCCTATATGAATAGTTAGGCTTTTTCTTTATTTATAGGATTAGTGAGTGCGGAAATTAGAGGATTTGGGACACCAGGATTCCTAAATTGCAGGAATTATCCATCCCATAACAAATTGGGTTAACAAAATAGTGATTTATTACGTTGTAAAGTTTTTAACGTAATATTCCTACTTATTTAGCCTTACATTTAAATTAATTATGGATCGCAGGAAAGTGTTGATTCGTTATGAGTGAAGAATTATTATAAAATTTTGAAAAATGAGGCAATACTCGATTAATAAAAATTTAACTCAAGCTCTCAATTTTTAAAGAGGGACAATTGCACTGAAAGCTTTGCAAATTTGTACAAATTTAAATAATCGAAATGTTTGAATAATAATAAATATTTAATATAATATTATCAATAATATTTTAAACTAATATTTAAATAATTAAATGAATATTTTATAATGATAAATATTTAAATAATCGAAAGTTGATGGAATAAATTATGAAATTCAAGAAATTAAAGAAATTATCTGAGCTGGTTAAAAATTATTGACAATAAAATAAGATTGCGGCTTCATTTTTGCCTTTCAACCATATGAATATTTTAAAAACTATTAATATTTAAATCGTTTCTGCATACCACGAGAAATGTTTCACAATAAAAATTATGATGATGAATAAGTAATGAGCAGCAGAATTTATTAGAAATATCACCCGGAGCTGCTTTGCGAGATCTATTGCAAGAGCTCCTATACATGGCAGATAAGAATAGAATACAATAGATAAGATGGTAGAATACAATAGATAAGATGGCAGAATACAATAGATAAGATGGCAGAATACAATAGATAAGATGGCAGAATACAATAGATAAGATGGCAGAATACAATAGATAAGAATACCAAGATATGAGGGACTTATTCGAAACCATTTCAAAGCTTCATTCTTTGAAGCATCCCTCATGATGCCCTGAATAGAATAATGGACTGAAGAGAATCAAATTAAAACCTGTACAGCGGTCTGAAAAGACTCCGGCAAGGATTCATCATGGGAGTGTAATTGATGGCAAAAATTATATGAATAAATTACCGACTGAGAATGAGGAAAATCTCTTAGTGTAATCCCGCAATACAATTGCATAGAAGAACTATTTGCTTTCTTCAAAGAATATAATGCAGTCGAGACGAAATATTAACGTTAGCTCACATATTATGGAACAATTTATGCTTGTTATAATTTTTTTTGCTCTACATTCTAGTCTGCCGAATAAAATATGACTGAATGCAAGTACAATTTCTTCTAAGACAATAAAATGATGCTTAATTTGAAAGTAAATTATTTTGAAACTCGGCATTAAAAATATTTTTAGCAGCATTTTTTGGCTATGATATGAATCAAACTTGAATTAATTGCGTAATATTTAATATTTCCAACGCGTAAATTGAGCCAAAATGCACCATAGTGCAATTCAAATCTAGGGGGAAAGAATGTTCATTAAAAGAAAAATTACTATATCTTTTTATTTTAATGTTTTCAGCACGTAAATTAAGAATAAATGAACGTTAATACAGCGTTAAATGATAAGAAAAGAATTCGCATTAAAATTAAAACGACTATGTATTTTTATTTTTTGATTTTGACAGTTTTACCACAAGAACTAAATAGTTAATAAGTTTAATTGCTTGCTATTTTTCTAATCAATTAGGAAGGATATCACAAAAATATTTAGTTTACTGGTAAATTATTTCGAAATATCCTGTTGTCAAAAAAATCTAGCGATGTTACGAGAATAACTTGAATTCATTGTGTACAAATTCTCACTTTCAGCACGTTCCTCCTCAATATATGTCGACAACAATTTGTACCTGATATAAAATCTCTTGGACACGATGCAAAATTGCTCGAGTGAATAACACGAGCTAAGAAATGCTTTCGCTTTCCGAGCGTGACAATTCTTTAGGTTTGTTGTGAGAGGGCGATCTATCCAGCCTTCTCATTTGAAGTCTCGAAAAGTTTTTTTGTAGGGGAAAAGCCTTTTGTAATGAAATTCCAGCTGATGTCGGAGCAAATTCCTATCCTAAAAATGAATTTTTTTGCGTAATGTTTTTGCATACTTGAGTGCGAGAGACATTTTTTTACGGCATTCCTGAATGGGATCTTCACTAGGGAGAGTTTTGTTGGAATCACATTGCAATTTTCTTGTGACGTTGAGTCTTTTCTCCATTGAAGTCGGGATCGACTTGATATATATATTTTTTTAAATTCTACAAGCATTATTTATCTCTTCGGTGAAGACTTTATATAAGTTTTTTCTAATCATATTAAAACTGTGCTGCACGGCAGTGAAGAGTGCCACAATGTTTACATTCCTTTATTGTATGCTTCATTACTTTGAGACCTGGCAAAGACATTTGCAGATTTTATCTCTATTTTCTTATAAAAAGTTTTCTAAAATTACATTCCGACCGGATATAAAAATTTTGGTTACAAAATTGACATAGTTTTTATTGTCTGTACAAAATTCTTTTGTTTCTTATTATTTTATTGTTGAACGTGAAGATAACCTATATTATAGACAATTATGGGTAATGAATGTTACCAAAAACTCAATCACCCTAAATTCAGAATTTATTTTCTTAAGTCTTTTCCAATAAAAAACCCATAAACAACGAAATTTTTTTTATTTTAATTGAATCATTAAATATTTCTTTATTTTATCAAAAAATAAGTTATCGAAATTCTTGTCAGCGATTTCCAATACGAATCTCAAAGTATATAAATTTAATATTGAAACGAGTAAGTAAATGTTGTCAACAGAAATATAGATACCTTGATATTCCTCTTATTGATATTCTTGAAATTGAATGATACCTATTTAATTTTAGATCGTAGCAATCAATGTAAAGCATTTCATTTTATACCAGTCTTTGTCAGTCAGAAATCATTATATTCATTCATATCTTTTAATCAACGTTGAAAGATTTCATTACCACAAACTTAATTTCAGATGCTCGCAGACATAAAGGGGGAAGACAAAGCCGCCGCTTTGATGACAATTATTATTGCCATTCTTGCTATGCGCGTTTGTGATAACATGATTAAAACGATGCTGGAAACAAATGATATTACCGCAAAGATCTCACGTAAATCTAAAGGAAGGTGATTAAAATCATTCAATAGCGACGGGCATAGAGAATTTAGATCGAGTTGATAAGAATATCCAGAATTGATTGAAATTAAATTAAAAGAAAGGTATATTCTAGCTAGAAAAAAATAATTTTAAGAAAATCTACGCGCACAAATAGTGGTATAATACGGAACGTTAACTGCAAGTTACTCTCAAAGTTGAAAAAAAACGCTTTGAGAAAAGTTGGATACGGATCTAATGACGGTTATGAAGCGTAAGTTTAATCGTTTCCGGTTTTAAATCGGAATTATTTATTCATGAACTGGTTAAAAATCCATTAATTTAGCGAAATTTTTTGCAGCTTTTTTTAAACATAATATTCGAGTAAATTCACGTATAATAATAATAATTTCATGTATTTAATGTGTGCAATGCAAAGAGTTTTATTTATGAAGATTTATTATGCTATGGAAAATTTTCTACGACTTCCCTGGCACGACCATTACCATTCGTGTATATTTTTGGACATAAGAGCAAGCTTATCGACATCAATTAAATCATCAATAAGATTTAATTGATGGCGATCGCAAGCTTATCGACTTGGAATTGAGTGTCGCTGTATCTTCTTAATTGCTATTGCGCTATTGCCAATAACCCGTGGAACTATATTCGTACTGCAATGTTGATAAATATATTGTTGATAAATATATTGTTGATAAATATATTGTTGATAAATATGTATGTGTGTATGTGTGATGTAGGAGGGAATTTCTAGTGAACGCCAACTCGATGTTAAACGCGATCGAAACGAAAAGGCCAGCCTCGGAGACAGAGATGAATAAATTATAACCGCTCTTTAAAAATGATGCAATTAACGAAAAAATGTCTCTTTAAACAAACCTTCGAGTGAAAAAATGAGTATGAGGGAGAGAGATTGTATGGGCATAAAAACTGAGCATCCTGAAATTGAATAGTAAATGAAAAACGATAAATTCTTATATAAATGACTGTTGGGAAGATGTTTGCCCGCGATAGATGTGTTTAAGTGAGAAACTGTTTTCTTGAATGGACAGGAAGTGAAAAACTAGTACCAATGGTGACACAAGAATAACTACGAACCAATTGATAAAAAAAATTATGGAAAATGTCGCTCCGTGCCAGCAGTAATAAATTAATTAGGAATCAATAATATGATCATGTTAAAATCCCTTTTAAATTAAACCTTGCCATTTCGATAAGAGTAAAGCTTTCAAAAGTAATGTCTCATGTTAGGAAGAAAAAAGAAAAAATTTATAATGAGAAAAAAAAATAAATAAAGTAACTCACATAAATAATCTCAACGTTAGACCCGAAATTATTTCATTCAACCGGTTATTTCGCATAAAACGAACTTTGGCCGAGTCGTATACATAATCCTAATCTACGGGAGATGATTCATGGTATTATAATGAATGAATAAGTTTCGACGACTTGACAAATGTGTAGGTACTCATGATGTAGGTACTCTCAAATGTTGGTGCTGGGCGGTAATATCCAAGAAGCAGATCATTTTATAAATATATGGATAAGTATGTTTTGCCCTGCCACTTACAGTCTTAAGAAACTTCCATCCAATTTATAGGAAATTTTTAGAGCATTAAAGTTAGATACGACATCGTTACGTTCGTTTGTTTCTCCTAAATTTCGTGCTTAACTGGATATTAATTCTGTTTATATTAAGTATTTTAAGAAACGCCACCAAGAAAAGCCGTGAAAAAATATAGTATACGATACGAAACAATTAGGAAAAGATTTCTCTTCAGTCCGGAGTGTCTCTATCGGCAAGACAAGTCCATTATAATTGATTACTATATTTGAACTTTTCAAGTGGCCATTTCGTCGAGAGCTCGAAGCACCGAACTTATTGATCTTGGTGAGTATACTGCAGCATTTTCTGTTATTTTTACTCATCAACCATTCGAAAATTAAATGCATTTATATAGACTCTGTCTGATTTACTGTTCTCTCTCATTCAGTCAACGAACGCATTAGCAGCGCCTGCCAGTGCTGGGAAACGAAAGAAAATTCTGCAATTACTTGTAATTACAATTCTGATGTAGTTATATTACTACATAATTACTACATAATTATGTAGTAATATAATTATATCTTATATACTTCAATCTCGAAAATTCTGCCACTAATACTGCAGCGTGAGTTTAGAGTAAACTTATCCTTGAAATAATTCATATTTCTTTTGAACTTATCATTATTTATCATGAATTTATTTTTATTCATCTTTAACTTATTCTCATTTCTTTCAAACTTGTTCATATTTCTCTTGAACTTATTTCTATTCCTCTTTAACTTATTTTCATTTATCTCGAATTTATTCATATTAATCTTGAACTTATTAATTTTCTCTTGAACTTAGCATTATTTCTCTTGAACTTATTCTTATTCCTTTTTAACTTATTCACATATCTATCAAACTTATTCATATTTCTCTGGAACGTATTCTTATTTCTCCCAAACAGAAAACGACCATATCACACTGTCGTAGATCGGTTTCTTAGCATGATGCAGCAGCAGTGTCACGATAGAGACTTAAAAAACCTTTTCTGGATGTCGACGTAATCACCGTCCCTGTAGGCTCCCACTGAACATATTCTTAATTGTTTACTTTGGTGTACAACTGTACAGTATGCCTGTTCATGAAAGCAGCATAGGCAAGTCCGAAACCTTTGCTATTTATTATATTTTTGCCGATCTTCCTCTGCCCTGAACAGCAGGCGTCAGAGCTGGGCAGTTAAGAGGCGTTTACTTCTTTACACTCAGAAATATATGGCGACTTCGTTTAAATAGCGATGTTCTTTTAGGTGTCCCAGTTCAGGCCCTATCTTGACCTCGTTCGGCCCGGCATAAAGGCTTTAAGTACACTCTCCGCTCGTAGTGGGATGCTCGTATTATTTGAGAAATGTGGCCCAATCATTTACGATCTCATTCTTTTCCTTGAATTTTTTTTGGAAATCACCCAGAAAAATGAATGAGTCTTTGCGTCCAAATACTGACATACTCTTTGTGCACGCAGCAATGATATGCCCTTCAGCAGAGTCTTCGTAAGATTGCAACCAAGAAAATCGTGGCTCGTAAATATTATTCATCTGACGGCTTTTCTCTATATTAATTTCAGTTTTTAAATAACTTCATACATTAAAAATACAAGTAATAATACTACATGTTTCAAGCGTTTGATTTATTTTTGTTTTGAGCAATAAATTTTGCCTATTTTCCTCTAGCGTGGCTAAGTTTTAAATAGTTTTTCGTTAGACGAATTTCAAATGTAATTTGTTTCGCGTCGTACGCTTATCTTATTCACTAATAAATGTTGTTTCTGGTCCCAAAGTTAATTCTTTCACACAAATTAAATGTTATCTTCATCCTTAACCGAGTAATTCCATGATCTTGCCTTAATTTTATTGATAATACAAAATTTTCAAGTTACTCCCAAGACACTGACTCGTTTCAGAAATGAAGAGCGCGAGTTTTTTTCTTTTATGAGAACACGACCGTGAATTTGTATCTTTGCCAAGGCTAAAACGTTCACTTTGTATTTCAAAAGAAAGTTTCAGGCAGTTTCTGAACATGAATTAGTATCTCAGATACGGTAAAGCGTCCTCTAAACTCTGTATTGCGTCCTCCGGCGACCCTTGCTTGTCGGTAAAAGTATAATAGAACGACTAGGCTTCCACCCTCACATTTGCATTTATATGCCGCGCCAACGCTGTGTCGTATAGTGAATCGTACAAAAAAGGCATCTTTTCCCAGCAAGAAGCGGTTTTGTTTTTTGCCTTCTCCACAAACAACGTTGATGTCCCTGGAAAAATTTACTTTTTCCCCCAAGGAAGACTTTTCATAAGAGCTCAGCCTCGCTATCATCTCTGAGAATGTGGTTCATATTAGCCACCCACACGCGGTGCTACGATAAAAAGAGAGGGTATGCCCAAAATTCTTCCAAAAGATACGTATTAAGAAAATTATTATCCCTTTCATATGTAAATCTCTTTATCAATTTCTCTAAATGGAAATTCAGTTTCTTTAAATGGAAATTTTGCGGAAGATTTAGTTTGCAGATGGGCGGCCAAATTCCGTTATCCCGCCATACATGAAAATACACGAAGCATTTATCTTCATCATATGGCGTCTAGTAAATATTTAGTGAATTTATAAATATCTCGGTCCCAAAAATTCAGGTCAATGCTGACCTAGATGTCTGCAGTCCAACAAGTGAGCATTTCAGAGTCCGCAAATCTGCATTTTTTTTTCTGCAATTTGAAGGGAAATTTTTTGTGACTTTTGTCGTGCTCAGGGAACACTGCGCTCATTGGCGGAGCTGCGGACGCGTTTTACAGCTTCAATTTGGAGAATTTGCACTTGAACTGCGCACCGGAAATCCCAACTTTTTGCTTCCAAAGAGAGCTGTGAGTCATGTAGAGAGTACTATAGATGACTTTAACAATCTTTATAGTTTAATCTTTCATTTTGCTTATTGCTGCTTCCGCATCATCTCATGACGCTTATATTTTTGGCTGTTTTTTTTCTGTGGAATAAAAATGCGCCCGAAGAAAATTTTTTTCGATCTTGGATAGTTTCGTTTTAAACACAACGAACGAAACACTAACAGGTTAACTCGGCGTGAGCTGAAATTTTTCCGATATTTATAATTAAATGTTAGTAAATGTTGCTAAGGACTTTTCCAAACTTTGTTTTCGATCTTTCCTAACTTTGTCCGAGATTTGTCTAAACTTGTCCAGGATTTTTTCTATGATCTTGGTGGTTTCAAAGTCCTGTTATACCGAATACTGGCATTTCTTATCCCGACATCCTGGATAACATCATATATTCATGACGATTTACAAATCATCTATAACTAAACAGAAACTAATATCTCCGCGGTACAGCACCCACAAATAAAGTACATACAAGATCACAAAGTACACGTGGCCTTTATTTACACAAGGCCACGCAGTGTACATGATCTTACTGTACACAAGGCCTCAGAGTTCAGATGACCATAAAGTACTTGTGTACAATTGGACATAATGTACATATTGCCACACAGAAACCATCGTTAAACCGCAAAACTTAGCCTCACAGTACACATGACCTCACAGTACACATGACCTCACAGTACACATGACCTCACAGTACACATGACCTCACAGTACACATGACCTCACAGTACACATGACCTCGCAGTTCACATGACCTCACAGTACACATGACCTCACAGTACACATGACCTCACAGTACACATGACCTCACAGTACACATGACCTCACAGTACACATGACCTCACAGTACACATGATATCACAGTACACATGACCTCACAGTATACATGACATCACAGTACACACGACCTCACAGTACACATGACCTCACACTACACAGGTTCACAGTTTACTAATTCATAAGGTTTGGTACTTGTTCAAAAAACAATACTTGCTCCACACGTACTGGCCCCTGTTTCTGGATGGGCTCTTCAGGGCCTATACTTTCAAAAAAGTTAAGAGATCGTAAGTTCATCAGCCAATCATTGACGGCCTTTCATGCAAAATCCACCAATCACAGACAAGAAAATAGAGCGTAAGTACTTACGTTCACTTAATCATAGACAAGATAATAGAGCGTAAGTACTTACGTTCAGTTAATCATAGAAAAGAAAATAAAGCGTAAGTACTTACGTTCACTTAATCATAGAAAAGAAAATAGAGCGTAAGTACTTACGTTCACTTAATCATAGAAAAGAAAATAGAGCGTAAGTACTTACGTTCACTTAGCGAGTTTTGAAAGCATGGCTCACCAGGGGCTTCATATCTCAAACGTTTTGGCCAAATTTACTACTGAAGCTGCGCGTGGTCTGAACTGAATAAAAACTCACTGTCTACGTTCTGGCGACTTTACAGTCCGCTATATTGTCACCAATAATGGACGTGTGAACTACATTCTACTTCTTTGGGTGCTAAGAGAACATTTCTCATGCGAAATGGAAGATAGACTTTAATAATTGTTTCAGAATGATCCAGTGAATATTCAGAATGAATATTTTGCATCCAGTGTTGCATAATATGTATCTTGTAACGGCACAAATATTCCACAGAAAAATATTTTCGAGTCGAAAGAATTTTACTAATTTCAGCAAGATTTTCATGTTTTCTTTTATAAAGACAAATTATCACACGTTTCTCAATTATTTATATAAAAATGCTGGAAATTGGACAATTTTGCAATTATTAATTTTTAATTCATATAATTTTCCATCACAGATGCCTAATTCGTTAATTAACAGTGCTCCATTCCATAGCTCAGCGAGATCCTTATGCATTTAAAATTTTTTAGCAAAAATTCCATTATCTATGATATAGTCTGCCTCTAGTTTAGTCAAGTAATGGATCCTAGAGCCCATTCACTTCAGTAATTTTTTTAAATACCAGAAATTGAGCCATAAGGAAGAGGTTACCGAGAATTTCTTGCCTTAATGACGACATAAATATGGGAAGTTTTTCCATCGAGGACTGAAGGATGACCGAGCCATAGCTTGTTACGGGCGCCGTGGAGCTAGGAGTTGGATGCAGAAGTTTGACTCCCTTCAAAAAGATCTCATGTGATCTTCTATTTAAATCTTCTTAAAGATCTTCTATTTAAATGTAAAATAAACGGGGCTTTATTATTTAGATAAATCGTGTATTCTATTCTCAAATTGTTTTGGCGATTAGTGTTCAAGAAGTTCTCATGTGGGAAAGCAGATGATCAATTTTGTTCTGGTCAACATCTTCTACGTAACTGAAAGATAATTGGGGCTTTATTATTTAGATATATCGTGACGTCTATTCTCAAATTGTTTTGGCGATTTGTGATGATTTGGTTATGATTTAAACTAGACACACATGCGAACGTAAAAATTTTGATGCTCATTTATTAGGTTTTTCAATACTAAAACTTTTAAAAATTTTATAAAGACTTAAATAATCATCAACCTACTGCAGTTCTTCAACATACTATACGCGAATGGGTTGTTAATAAATTAAATTGACTATTGGATATGAAATGGATGTAGTGAATATAAATCTCGAAAGGTGCGTCACATCAAACAAAATTCGAGGAAATGTTTCACTGTAACATTTAAATTAAAATAGAAAATAAAGGAAAAATTTTTATTCGATTGAAAGTGATTTTTACGGATATGACGGCGGCTGTTTTGGAGAATGTGGGAAATATTTTTCAGACATCGTGCCTCAAAAAAGGCGCTTTTTAGCGCATTTTGTACTCGTCATGTGCGACCATCTGTCTGTCTGTCTGTCTGTCCGTCTGTCCGTCTGTCCGTGAATTCACGTTTTTGTCGACGAGAAAATGGACTCTGTCACTCACTGCAGTGTTATAGTTATATTTTTCTATGAATTACGATGGAAAAATCGTATCTTATTTGAAAAATTTCGACTCTTTATGAATACAAATTAGTAAGTTAGTTATATATGATAAAAAATACAAATTAGTTATACATTATTTTACCTCTCAAAGTCTGTAAATTTCACCCGAAGCCAACGCTAGATTATTTGCCCACTTTCTATTGAGTGCCCAAAGCACTCGACTTCGGTATCTGCAGCGTTTGCAACCGAGACGACACTTAAGGAATCAATATTGGTTCATCGGCAGGCTTTCAGCGTCGCCTTAGGAAAGTGCAGAGAATGCCTTTCATCACTCAAGAGCGGCGGCCATCGATCCTTTAAGAAATCGGCCTAGCGATGCAACTAAACTCCTATGAAGCGTCGGCACAAAATTATCATCAAACGATAAAGCCGAGTTTTTTTTAATAATGAACTTAAAATTTAGTCAAAAGAATGAAACTGAGTTGATTTGCGAGTAAAGGTATACCTTATATCAGAAGATAGGGAGAATTTTTGCTTAAAAATCGTGTTAGATTCAGTGGAATGACTTACATATGTCAATTATGTCTAGACTAATCTGGTATATAAAAATAATAGACTCTACATCGCTCGTCGCTAATTTCGATGGTGTTCCCGAACTTTTTTTTTACAAAAGAGCAAGCTAATCCCGGGATTACAATACGATTTGAACGTAAAACATATTTTCTGCAGTGAAAATATTAGAATTTCTTTGTAATTTTCTTAGCTCCAAAGATCTTTATTATTTTATGGCTCACTGATTTGTTATCGATACCGTCAATGGATGTCATTCGGCGGCGAATTTACGAGCTATTTGCTTCCTCTCTATGATCAATCGAGAGCTGGTGGCTCTGATCCACGCAGGCTGGCTCTATGAAATACCCTAACTATATTCATGGCTTCACAAACCGTCAAACGGAATTTCTGCTGAACGCTGCAAAATTACGTCGGCCATTTTAGCTGATTTATTCCAACGTCCTATCGGCAGCGCAAAAAGATCAGATTTACGCCATAGACTTCCAAAATCTAGGAGCTGGCGCTCAGTAATATTCCTTCGGAAGTTGACTAACTGAATTTTCATTGAATTTCGAGGCAAAATATTACAGATGCGTGAGCCCCGACGCCCGTATTTACATCAAATTATGCATGGTGTTACGTCGCGTGTGACGACAGTTCTCTCGCTGTTTCCACGTGGCAAAGATTGAGCGATTAAATGATGGCGTGGTATATCTGCGAACAGAATGATAGACGCGGTATTTCTGCAATCAAATCGATCACGCTGCACGCTAGGCGTGAACGAGATATGTCTGCGTTATGTGTGAATGTGATGTGCACTTTTCAAAAAGAAATCTAGCTCTCCTGAACCAAGTTTACTGAGCACAACACAAGTTCAAGGTCATTCGTTAAATATGTATTCACGGAGTGAGGATAACAATTAATTCAGGATCTATAAATTTGAAATTATGTATCTATTTTATGGTTATTTTTTTCATTATTTCTTATGAAAACAGTAGCGTAAAATTTTTATAATGATAACAGGCAGATCAGTCCAGCGTTTCCCGGTTTCGATAATCCGGGTAATTTTTAATCCTTTCATCACGAATCAGAGTAATGTATGCTAATTGAAGAAAGACCAAATCAAATCCTTTGTTATGTGCATATAGCATCGAACCCAGTGATACAAATACATATGAGATAATATAATATGTAAAGTAGGCAACATGGAGCTGGAAAACACTACCAAATCACAACATAATTTCAGATGTTGAAAATAGTTTTGGATATATTTACGACCAGCGCTTACTGATGAAGACATGCGGTGCTTCAATTACAAATGAATATTCTCGATGCTAAGGAAGCACTTGATTTCATTCCCCCTTGTGGGGGAATTATTCAGTGCGATCCCGCAACTCATTAGTCCCAGGCAAGGTATCCCAAGGTTCCCCCTTAAAAAATAAACACCACCCATGGGTTATAAAAACAAGTCTTTCCTTAAGTTCTCCGCACGGAAAATTCTATGGTTAGTTTACTCGACTTATTCGAGCAAAAAGCTTCCGCCGTTTAACTTCTGAAACGAATGCTTAAAAAGAACTGTTATAAAAACGTTGCTATGCACTGTAAATGTAAATTCAATTATTTGTGTGTGTCATGAATTCCACGTTGTTTCAATTCCTCTTAATTCAATTAGTGAGTTTACAAACTTTTTACTTCCTTGATTGTATTATAAATGTCAGAGAAACTATGCAAGTTCTATAACAGTATTGACCGGAGAGAGATGTCATTTATTAGTTATGCGTTGAAAAAAATTTCGTTCCTCGTTTGGCGCATTTTTTACTTATTTTTTAACGTGTGCTTTCATCTGATTGTCAGTTGTGAAAAGCAGAAAGTATGTGCTGTTATTTTGTTAGAATTGGTTCTTGTAATAACATAAATTGATCCTGTCATAAGATTTTTCTCTAAGAACAATCTTTATTCCATGAAATTGTTGCTTCCTTTGTTGGACTTACTTACAAACTATATTTGTTTTCACTGGCAAACAATGTGCAATAAAAACAAAAATTCAATTATAGTAAGAGCATAGTGAATTATAGTAATCGTTCTATTATTATAGTACATGTATACAGTACTTTCGTATAGTATAGTAAAAGTTTTAAATGTTCAAGCAACATTCAATGATAAAGTTGTTACATTTCGGAATTTTTACTAAGTTATAGCGTCAGTGATTCTACAATATATAAATAGCACATTTTCCCTCCCATTATTCATATGTACCATGTACAATATGTATCTAGGATACAGCAGTGGCTTACAGCTAGGATACAGCAGTGACTTCGACAAATGAGAGTCTATGACAATAATGTATTCTGAGGCCAGCGATCCTGCGATGTAGCAATTGTCTTAAAGTAATGGTCGCTCCTTCAACAAATGTGTGCAAGCTTTCGTAGGGATAACCTTGTCAGAGACGGTGCTTTATATACACAACGTATATATGTCGCTTTATATATACAACATATTCCATTGTTCCATCTACAGGTTCAGACTTGTGTTATATTACAAAGGAGTCAATAAATATATGGAGTCTAATATATCTAAAGGAGTCAATAAACTTATAGAATAAAACAATACATCATAATTCATGTATTCCCATAAAAAAATCTGTTCTAATAAAGGCAATTATTCACCCTTACTGCTCATTCAGGCTGATAAATTCTGAAGAAAGATAAACCTACATGGTACTTTCATGTGTTGTCTTCATCTGCCTGTCCGCACTTCATGGCTTGGTTATACTGTTAAATTCCATGAAATACCAAATGAAGCCTGTTGTACTGTTCATACAAAGCATGCATGGGAATGTTTTCAAATGTAAATGGGATGAGCATCACTGGCACTGTTTTTTCTGCGATATTTGTCTAAGAAAACCACTTTACATTCCAATACACTATAAATATAAAAAATGTATATCCAATAAAATAAGGCACCTTCCGGAAAAGCTATGTGTGAAAATCGTGATAGAACCAAGATCCTAGCTAGAGCTAGAAACTGTCACGCAAAACATGTGATTGGACTCTGATGGTTTAAAGCTTTTGAGTTATGCTGATTGACTTATGTCAATGAAGAGCTGTCAGAATTTGCTTCAGTCCTACACACAGGGTAATGGCAACCGTCCAGTAATATCAAGAAGGCGTTTTGTATTGAGGTAAATAGAGGTACAAATTTCGGTTGGGAAAAGAAAACAGAAAAAGAACATGTTTCGTAAAATGAATTGCCGTCCAAGCTCGGCTTCTAGGCTTCGTTAGCTGATATTTTCTCCCTCACAAAATAAAACACCGCTTAATATATTAATAGTGGCGTTAACGTTGATTAGGCTGCAGCGATCATGTCTATATATTTCCTCGAGTTACCACCGAACTAATTTTCTAGGAACGTCGCTAGCCTATTATCTTACAATTTAGCGTATTTACCCGTCAACTCCAACTTCCTCCTTTTCTCCATGCCAATTCATTAAAATTCGTTACCGTCAACCAACTGTAATATACAGGTAAATTCAATAAACATTAGCTACCAATATACTCCTCTAGTATTGACACGGACCAAGTTTTATGTCAGATCAAGTAGTTCCAGATTGTGAGACTCGTTTATATGTATAAATCATAAATGTTATAGCATATGTTACCTGGTCTCCAACCCACGAATCAATAAATCCGGAAAGCTCCTCATGTGTTTCATTCTCTAACCTGAAACACGACTGTAACGTTAGTGTTGTCTGGTCACTGACTTTCAAGCCTTAGCCAAGCCATAGGGCGTTTGGTACAACCAAACGCTAGACACGAGTTAGACCTTAAAGGGACTCATACCGCGCTGCTAGCATTACCCAGTCTTACAAGGCCACTAGCCATGTCGTAAACTCAGAACATTTTCCTCGCAAAAATTTCACAGCTTGTGAAAGAAAAATTTATTGAATACGCAACTCACTGCTCCAATTTTTTTGTGCACAACCGTCAAGCGACATAGCCGATTTTGACTAGAACTGTCTCAGGTAGCTGGATCGATCCCGCAACTCACCGCTTCAATCTTGGTTCTCTGAACTGTAAACACTGGGCCACCTTGCCCAGCGTTGGCTGATATTATGTTCAGCTCAAAGCACTATTTCTCCAGCATTAGCTGATTTTTTGTTCCCCTCGAAGAAATGCTTCCCCGGAGTTAGCTAACATATTGCTCCGCAGTAAGCACTGCTGCTCCAGCGTTATCTGAAATATACTTCCCTTCCAGCTCTGCTAGCTGTTCCAGACGGCTTCTCCCCATATTCCTCACTCCCCATTGTCTCTGACAGCTCTGCTTCACCCCACCTGCATCCCCAGGTGTAGCCGGATCAAACACTGGGCTACTAGTTTCATTATTTAATTTACATACCTCTCAAGTGTTCCATTTGAAACGCACATTTGGTTAGATCCATTCTACTATCTATTACAAGTTCCACAGCTTCAAATACTGGGTGCTTAGGTTCTAAATTTAATTCGTTAATAATAATTAATCACGCAACTTGTAATGATATGAAGAATGGGGAAACATTAAAAAAGTTATAAAATCACCTCGCATCAATTAAAATATTCAGTGCATGATATATACATATTGCATGATATATACAAAATTAAAAGATTTTTGGTGAATATTACTCGTTAGAAAACAGTGAAACAACTTTTTCAACAGTATGCTCGGAACATGTGTTAATGAATATTTGCCTTTGCTGATTATTAATAAGGGTGGCAGTAATTGATGACAATTAACAGTGATATGAAACAAATAACCACGCGTTTTCTCAGCAATTTTAAAGTTTAGGGAATATCTGAGTAAAAAATTCTGCACAATCTTTTTACAATGGCTTTAGAGACCGATTAATATTATTTAAACTTTATTTCCGTCTCATACAGATTTTTATCAGCAAATTGGACAGGCAATTGGACTTTTCAGTAAAAGCTTGGAATCATCGCAATTCAATTTACTTGAATGCTCGGCAAGTAAAAACACCTCTACGGTCGATATCTGCAGAAACGGTGGCTCGTTGAAACGCGACTCAAACGCATGCTCTCGTTTTATGAAACGGCCATAACCGTTTTTTGTCAATGGGGTGAGGCGGTCATTTTCTCAAGCAAATTGAGTGGGACATCGTTAGCACTGAGGAAATTTTTGTGTTGGGAATGGCAGCATTGATCTGGGGTCTCTAACGAAGGCAAAATTTTATTCAGAGGTCCGACGTTCAGTCAATTCGAGCGCAATGGAAGTAACGGCAAATAAAAGCTAGTCGGTACAGCAGTCAGCAAAATATCATAGCATTTGCAGGTTCTGCTTCGATCTTGAATCTATTTTCCCATTAGTGATAGAATTTTTGTTGTTTGAAGGTCATTCACCGATGATAAGAAATAAACTTCACACATGAGTCAAATGAGCGAATAGTTAAAATTCTTAACAGTTTTTAAATACTATATAACATATTCAGATTTTCAACGGAGTTAGAATTGAAATGAGAACCGATTTAGCATGATTTGTATTTTTAATTTGGATGTTTATAACATTTTTGTGACAATAATTTCTTGATTGTTGCGCATCCAATATATTGTACAAACTACATTTTTTTGATGTTGAAATTGATGTTAAACAAACTATCTTTGCGCAAAAACTGTCATCAATTCCACACCAGTCAAGGTGCAAATAGAAATGGCATTAACGTGGACAGGTTTTACTGTAATATAAAAGAAGTAATGTTTCTACTAGGCTATCAGAATTAAACAGTTAATGAAGTGTTGTTTGGTCATGAAAGTTTCATATATAATTATCAGTGATATAGGAATTATTTCCATATTTTTCTCTTCTATAGAATGTTGAAATGCGACTCAAACTAACGATAAAAAAGTCTGCAACATTTAGTTTCAGAAAGATATTTTAAACAGTTAATTACAAAAATTTGTGATTAGTTGAGAACAATCAATTGTTCATCAGCAAATGCGTTTACCATTCAAGATATTTTAGAAGAAATAATGACTTTTTTTGTACATTGAGACACAGTTTTACTCATATTAGTCTTTGCACAGCGTTGGAGATTGTAGAACTAAACCAGCCGCGTTCCAAGCACTACATAAACCTCGCGCTGAGAGCAGTTGTTTCAAAAGGTTTTCGAAACGACTCCGGCATCGAGAAACTGTAACATAAACAAAGCACCGGAATATTTTGAAGCTCCTGACACTCTGGAGTATGCAGTTTCAATATTAGCTTTTAGGCTTGTACCTGACCGATAAATCCACGGAACTTTGCTCATGTTTCGGTTAGATTTTTCTCTCAGAAGAAATGTTTGCTCACTTAGGGTAAACCAGATACGCAAAACCGCTGAATAATGTCAAATTTAATTATATCTTACGCAGTATGGTAAGCGATATATACTTAATAAAATATAAATAAGCGCTTATATAATAATAACGGAATAACAAAGTGCTTCAGTAATAATAGCAAAATGTATTAGATTAAAAAGCGCTTTAAAAATTGGGACTTATAATTCATTCTCTAAAAAGTTGTTGAGAACTTTTACAACTAATTTGTGAGTGCTTCTTTCTGTATCAATTCTAGAATAAAGAAACTGACGAATATCGATAAAATTACGATGGAACTCCCGTGTAAGTTGTCGGGTGCGCGTTTATACTCAGTTCATCTGCTAAAAAAATGCTTATTACATTAATTATTATTCTCTAAGACAGATATTTTTACCCAAATGATTACCTCCGAAATTCCGAATTAGGCGGTAAAAATCACCCAAACTCTCTAAAGTTAAAGACAACGAAGAGGTTGCGTCAACTCATTCACGTGGCTGAAAATTTACATTTATGATATCCAGGCTTCCTTTTGATAAGTAAAAACTAAGAAAAACGTTTTAAAAAAGTAAGCTGACAAATTACGATGGAAGTGTTTTCGAAGTTTTGCGCAAATCCAAAAAAATAACTCAGTATACACACTGCAGTGAGTGACAGAGCGCGCATTTTCTCGTCGACAAAAACGTGAAGTCACGGGCAGACAGACGGACGGACAGACAGACGGACGGACATGGCGAGCACAATTAATAGCGTTTTTTCCATAAATGAGAAAATACGCTAAAAAGTTAACTGACAAATATATGATGGAAGTGTTTTCGAAGTTTAGCGCAAATCCAGAAAAAATATAACTCAGTACTCACTGCAGTGAGTGACAGAGAGCGCATTTTCTCGTCGATGAAAACTTGAGGTCACGGACGGACAGACGGACAGACAGACGGACGGACATGGCGAGCACAATTAATCGAGCTTTTTTTTCATAAATGAGAAAATACGCTAAAAAGTTAGCTGACAAATATACGATGGAAGTGTTTTCGAAGTTAAGCGCAAATCCAAAAAAGGCACTTCCTGCTTCTATCAGAAATGTTGTCAGCCAAGTTTGCCGTGCCTGGCTACCGTATAGATGAGCTGATAACTCTTGCTAACGCTTCAGTAAGTTGGCGTCGAGCCACTGCAGCTCGGAACAACTCACTCGGTGAAATATGACCACAAATAATGTTAGTATAAATATCCAATGATTTGTGACAGGCTATAACCTTCGAGTCGGCTGACCGTCGGCAGTTCCGTGCGCTCTCGTACCTTAAATTCCATGTCATTGATATTATTTATTTGCAATTATCTATTGCCTAAAAAATTTCTCAATAACTCTAAATATTGTCTGGCTTTGACTTATTTTTCGTTGCAGCACTTGTTATTATAACTTGCTCCCATGTATAAAATAAAATATTTGATTTTATTTTATAATGTGCAAAATTTTCTGCGATATTACCAACATAGAAAAGATTTTTTTGCTCATCATGCTAGAAAAAAAACAGAATTGGGTTAAATAGGTTTCCAGACTCAAAACTTTCTGAGAGAAATCATTCAGTTCTTAATGTCCAGCCATAGTTTAACTTGTCTTTACCGCAAACATGTACAAAAAAAATTACTCGTGGTACTTTTTTACTCGAGACCTGTACACCTGGTATATTCTTAGTGGAGACCTGTACTCTTGGTATGTTCTTACTCGAGACATGTACTCTTTGTATGTCTTAGTCGAGACCTGTACTCTTTGTATGTCTTAGTCGAGACCTGTACTCTTTGTATGTTCTTACTCTAGACCTGCACTCTTTGTATGTTCTCATTCGAGACCTGCACTCTTTGTATGTTCTCATTCGAGACCTGTACTCTTTGTATGTCTTAGTCGAGACCTGTACTCTTTGTGTGTCTTGGTCGAGACCTGTACTCTTTGTATGTCTTGGTCGAGACCTGTACTCTTTGTATGTCTTGGTCGAGACCTGTACCTGTCTCTTATACACATCTAGATGTGTATAAGAGACAGATACTGTCCTTTGTGGACTGTGGTTCCAAGGCCCACCTTAGGCTTGGCTTCCAAAGCCTCCAATAGCAAGATTGGTCATCGTGTACTTCGATTTCCATTGCGTTCACTTACTGCGGGTAGCTTCTTGCAGGGAATTTACTGGGATGACTTTCATGCATTTTGTGGGGAAAAGGAACTATTTTTAGAACTTCGGTTACTCTTTTCACAATTATTTTACCCATGATAATTTTTCGGTCCAATTGTTTGGTTTAGATTTTAATTATGGATGACAATGCGTGAGCCTGTCAATCATTGACTGGCTTGAGGTTATGGGGCTTTCGATTATACTTCAGGTTCCGTTATTACGATTATTGTTTGGAATAATTTGGGGAGAATTGTACCTGTTATTTGGGCTCTTCGAAACTCTGACATTTTTTAAATGGTAGAAACAATTTATTGGCGTCAAGATTTAAATTAATTTTCAATACATTTTATTCAAATACAACGCATCAAAAATTGTGTAGAAATTATTATTAAATATAATCTTCAGCTCATTTCAGCAAATTGAAAGACAAAAAAAAGCTCGAGCTTTGTGATACAGTAAAAAAGGGAAGAATGGATCAAAACGTATGAAGTTTTTTGGAGAGAACTCATTCTTCTTGGCTTAAGGAAGGCTCTTTGTTGGCCAGCCCCTTACATAATAGAGCTTGGCCTTGTCGATGTCAAGAGGAGGAAATTTATGGTTTTTGTGTCGTTTCCCATTTCGATGAAATCTGGAAAGCCTTTGACCAGGAACTGAACTCGTTTATACCGCGCGAAGCTGAAGATTCATCACCCGAGTATTTCAAACGGCCTTCTGATACAGAGGTGCCATCATTCAGGCTTCTGAGCCTAACAATAGGCCTTAGTGAATTATCAAAGACGGCGTACTGTTCAAATTTGTGATACGGCTCGAAATAACAGTTTTACCGTGCGTGCGAGCGAACTGATTTATAGTCCAAATGCGTGTAACAGTTTCATAATATATAGTCCAAATGCGTGTAACAGTAAGATAATGTATTTTAAAAATGTACTTTTAAACTCGATAGTAGTTTGAATCTATGGATACGTTTCCTTCTCACGTGATTTCAACAACCAAAAACAATTATTAAATGTTTTTAATGAAAATACTGCTAACCTTAATTTGCTAGGCAACATTATTTCCCAAATTGCCGATGCATAGATACTGAAGAATTATTTTTTAATAAGAATCAAAATAACAATGTTCTATCCAAAATCATTTCTCGTTTATTCGTTGTTACGATTATGATAAATGCAGTTAGTGTAAGTGATCATAAACTCCATTCGTAAGATTTTTAAGTCTAATAATGGTTTACGATTTTGTCAGATATCGGTCAAACTTTCTGGCAGGGATCGCGCAGACTGCTAATCAGGGCCTATACTTTCATAAAAAGTTAAGAGATCGTAAGTTCATCAGCCAATGATTGACGGCCTTTCAAGCAAAATCCACCAATCATAGACAAGAAAATAGAGCGTAAGTACTTACGTTCACTTAGCGAGTTTTGAAAGTATGGCCCCAGTAGCGGACGAGCCTTGCTTGGCAAATTATCCAATCTTTTAAGCTCGATAGCATCAGACGACGCCGTCGCATAAATTTATTCAGCATTTCCTGTGTCCAAGCAATCAGGCTAATGAAGTTCGTGTCCCCGATGGTGGTTTGGGTCCAGCTTTCTCCACCGCTCGACATGCGAGCAATTTTTAGGTCATTCGTGGAAATCGCGTGAATATCCGTTGATAGAAAGTTAAATCACTTCCATAGTTCTTCAATATTTTAATAATTGTCTTCACGGATATACGCTGCGCTCGTATAGTAGGATTTTTTTTTTTCATTTAATACCGGCTTATAAATAAATATATAAAAGATCGAGAGATTTTCACGGATTGTATATTCTATTTTTTATTATTGTATATAAATTCGTAGGATTTTTTTATTGTAAGGTAAGTCGATTCCTGGGATTTGGCAGATTTTAAATAAAAATTTAAACAGAAAAATTCTACACAAGACTCCGACCATCTTCACAGATGGAGATAAATGTAATAAATGAGGTTAAATAGCGTGTCACGCTCATAATTAAACGAAAAATTATTCGCCTTTGATGCCAGACTGAAAATTTTTAAAACATCTGAATAATGTTTCAGCATGTGCGTCATTCCGTCTACTTACATATTCATCTCGAAAAAGTGGGAGTCTTCGGAAGATCTTTTTTCGAACTGTTTTTGAGCATAACACGCTTAGATGTTAAAATTGTTAAACATCTCAGTGATTTGGATAACCACGAACGAAAGGGTGTGGCATTCATTTCGTAAAGTGTCTATGAAAACGTCTTGTCTTCAATCCTTAAGAACTTGTTTTCACATTGCAATAAAAATTACAAAATAATAACCAGTCATTACAGTAATAAATGAAAACCTCAGAGCTCATGGCATTATTTCTCTTTAAATTGTGTTAAAAGTTTATGCCCAACTTGTAAAAAATGTTAAATTTAGCGCAAAGTTTTCATAACCAAAGAATGAAATTTTTTTTTGTACAGACTTCATTATTGTAGAATTATTCATCGAATGCCATACAAAATATCAAAAAGTATTTATATGCATTTAGAAGACAACAAACATCTTCCGCCCCTTTTGAAAATACTGTATTGGTAGACTGATCGGTGACCACTATAAGCTCTATATCCATAGCCCAATATTTCTTTTTCCAAAACTGCACTATTGTATTTCAAAACGGACGTTGGTAGCACAACAATGCACACCGCGCACGCCTATTTTCTCATTACACTAACCGTTCATATAAGAACCTCTTAAAGGTGCTGATGATATTCACTGGGATCCGGATACCTACCTTTTTGTGAACCAAAGTTGGATCGCCCAAGGCCGACCGTTGGTCGATCAACGGCCATTAATCCGGCATTGAAGACTTAAAAATGGGATATTATGGCGGGTCCAAAGTTGGATCACCCAAGGCCGACCGTTGGTCGATCAACGGCCATTGATCCGGCCATTGAAGACTTAAAAATGGGATATTATGGCGGGTCCAAAGTTGGATCTTCCAAGGCCGACCGTTGGTCGATCAGCGGCCATTGATCCGGCCATTGAAGACTTAAAAATGGGATCTTATGGCGGGTCCAAAGTTGGTTTACCCAAGGCCGACCGTTGGTCGATCAACGGCCATTGATCCGGCCATTGAAGACTTAAAAATGGGATATTATGGCGGGGATGGGGAGCCTGTGATGTGATTTCGGCCAATCACTGAAAATTGCAACGATCTTCGCGGCGTAATTGGAGTGCCGGCGGGACTCCATGGAGGGATTCTTCGTGGCGCCGGCAATAATTGGCGGCTTCCATCATATCCTCGGGTAATTTTTCGTAAATTATTTATTTATTTGGAAATATTCCTCAATTTATTAACATGGCATTTAAAATTCTTTAAACAACCGACGAGAATTAAGAAAAGTTTAATTCGAGGGTGAACGTAGAAATGGATTGATGACAATAGCCTATGATAATCGTGAACGATGATACTAAACGTACGGAAAATTTGATGAGAATTTAAGATGATGCTAGACAATACGACAAAATTAGAATAGCGCAAAAATAACGGACAATATACGTTTTTATTTATTAACTAATTTTGAGCGAGATTCGTCAAGAAAATTGTCTAAAATCAATAAGACTTAATGCTATTTATGAAGATTTAGTGCAAAAAAACTGTTGTAATGAGCTACCGTTATGCGACATTGGAGTTTAAAATCTCACGAATATTATTAAAGTAGTGAAGGTTCTTGAGGATTAGCCTATAAATATATTAGTTGGGTCCATTAATTTTGTCTTGGCATTTATAAAATTTTGTCTGGGCATTAGCGTTCTAACTAAGCAGAAGTTTTTATTATTTTATTTTTATCAATGGGTTAAAAGACGTCACAATTTATAAGAACTACGAAAAAATACTCGGAAACAAAAAAGTTTAAAATTTAATATTCCTAAAAGCAGTTGGCCCTTGGTTTTAACATTGGCCTCTCCGACAAAACTCATTAGAGAAAATTTTTAGACTCGAAGTTCGAGAGACTAGAACAAAAATGGAAATTGTTCGAATAAATTTTACGATCACGTAATTCATGACCTTAGCAGCAACAAGTTAAATTTTTTATCTCATTCTAAGTAAAGTTCAAGAAAAGCATTTTATTTTGAAATATGATTAGCAAATCAATGACAAAGTCTTTATCCTGATGATAAATGAGCTGTAAAAGAAGATGTGTAGCCGACAAAGATTTCGAATTTATTTGCGTAGGTAATCGTTGGTAACCATGAAAGATGTTAAATTAATCATTGTGAGGAATAGAATCTGTTGAGTTAAAGAGACGTGAGGGATGTCGAATTTATCATCGTGAGGAATTGATCCTCGATCCTGTGTTCCCGAAGCATAAAAAGTCTTCTAAGGAATATTCGTCAAACAGACCAAATAATTGAAAACAGTTGAAATATTCGCGTACCTATAATCTTTCATTTCAAACTCAGAGAGTAATGGATGTGAATATCTGAGTATGACCTTGAATAGATATTTAGATTTACGTTTTTACTCATTTATACGAGCATCAAAAACTCCTACTGTACCTCAATTGTATTCATATTACCTACTATAAAATTTTCACTCGCCAGTTTTAGTAAGCAATTAATTATTTTCACGCGTCAAAAATACATTTATTTTACTACCAAAAATTGCCAGCCATGACTTGCAATGTTTATAAATGTTTTATGGCATATTCACGACCTCTTTTACTCTTTAGAAAAATAGATCACATACGGAAGAAAGGATTTGGTACAGAAAGAAACAAATTCATGTCAAACTTTCGGCATAATCAATTTCTTTCATGGTTTATTCTTAGTTTAGATATATCTCTAGAAAAAGTCAATTGATCCCAAATAATAATACCAAATTTCCAAATTTGTTCGTACCAAATTTCCAAGGAGCCAATGCAATCCAAGATATGAAAAGAACTATATTGACCCAATTAGTGTAAAGTCGTAACAATGAACATTATTCCAATAGAGCACAGGGATCTCATTATGTCGCAATCCAGGGCGCCTCTCCTATAATAAGCGTTGCAAATTGACTCCTGATTCCGAGCAGATCCAATTTACATGAAGTGAATATTAGAACCATCATAGAGTATTAACTGATTAATGAATAATAATCAAAATTTGCTGTCCGTTAAATGAAAAGGCCTTGAGGAATAATTTTGAAATTAATTTGTTCGTCAGTGGTAAAAAATGGGCATGTTGTCCGTTAAACGAAACGGCCTCGAGGAATAATTATTTAAGGATTTTTTTTACAGTTTAAAATAATGGGTAGAAATTTCCTTCGGAGCGACCATACAATTAAGAATTTTGAATGTCCCACTTTTTTTTAAACCTGCTGTTCCATTAACACCCTCTCCTACTAGAAATCGAATTTAACAAGCAATAAATATTGACCAAGAACTGACCCTGGAGCTATAATTAGTTTTTTCAGAGGCGTGGGAAGCATGTAATACCAATGAGAAGAACACACTTAAAGACTTCTACGTGGATAAATTAATACGATGCTAACCATTTAATTAATTGCTGACAATGCTTTTAGATACTTCAGGCATTCTGATAATTATTGAGTCGTAATAATTAAATGAATATAATATAAACCAAAATATAATAATAATAATAAAATATAAACTGCCATATAATAATTCACAATAAACCGGAGTATTATAATTATATAACTGTAATACATGTTTTTGCGAGAAGTTCTATCTCTTTTCTATTTGAGGACTGTAACTATTGGAACAGCGGCGACGTGAGCCCGTATATGGAAAGTCCGACAGACCGAAACGTAGTTTTCAGGAGAGTTTTTAAATATCATTAGGTTAGATACTTTACCGTGAATTTTTATTCGACAGATTAATTCGATTATCATGAATTCTATATATAAAAAAATTGGAAAAATAAAAGGGCTAATCAATTTACCATAACTCCAGAATGTTAATACAAAAATCACTAACAACAAAAACAGCGTCTGCTGCATGACATTAAAGATCGATGCATGAGAGCTGGAAGCTGCGGTCCGCGTCTCGAGCATCAACGGGTTTTTAATTTTTTGCTATTCAATTTCCAGACTTGTAAACATCCGCTATTTCGTTAATATTTTTAACATTAAACTTTAAAAAAATGTACCTTATGTAATGCTGCCCCACTGGTGGAAAGAAGATGCTTTGAACCAAGTAGCTTTTAGGTTCTTTAATAACTCGACTAAGCAGCAAACCGTGCAGGTTCGGTGAGTTACATAATTAAAACTCTTACCCTTACAAAATTTAGGGTATACTTCAGCCTCCGCCCTAAAGTTGCTATACTCACATTAAAATTATTTTGGGTCTACTTGGCAACCTGATGTCAATTATCGACTAGTCAAATCGCCTTGCCGACTTTATAGCCTCTCGAGAGTATGACAATGTAGCGGGACAATTTCGCTCCATACAACAATGTTACTGGGTCCCTGCCCGCGGACGCTAACGTACAAGGATTATTTAAAAGAGATCAGTGTGAACTTTTCAAAGGTCGCAAGGTAATTTTTACTAAAGTAGAGACTCTGCGGGCACGATACTGGACTATAAACTAAAGGCATATAAGTCTACAAGCACATTATACAAACATTAAATACAGATATTTACAGACATTACACAGCGTGGTTAGTCAGGCAAAAGTTGGCTGCCTACTCGCTATCAGTTGCTTCCAGAGAAAACTAGCTCCGCATGCTTTTTCTCTTAAGTCTTTGACAGAGAGGTGCGGTGGCTGAAGAAAACTAATAGCGCTTAAAGCGCGGCCAAGGCTGGTCCGCTACTACTAAAAGAGTTGGCTTGGCCAAGCCTACCAAAGCTGCAACCCAGTGAAAATTTACAGACGCGGCAGCTTCTGATTTGGATTACCAGAAGCTATAGGGCGACTCTAAATTTTGTTGGGGAAGCTGCTCGGGGCTGCACCTCAAGCCCCGTGCGGAAGTGCACCCATCAGTAGAAGCCTC
Source organism: Hyalella azteca (assembly GCF_000764305.2). Classification (NCBI taxonomy): domain Eukaryota; kingdom Metazoa; phylum Arthropoda; class Malacostraca; order Amphipoda; family Hyalellidae; genus Hyalella; species Hyalella azteca. The sequence goes on along the minus strand of NW_025936767.1, from coordinate 119,670 downwards.
CCGGAAGTTCATGGGCGAGCATTGTCCTGCACCTGCTAAATTATATAATATTCAAGAATCCAGTTTATGCCCATTCACGTGCATGCGTCCGTACATGTTTGTTTTGTTATTCATCAGAATTTTAGATATCCATTGGTCAAACTTGGGATTCAAGTCGTCACATGAGCTGAATAGTTTCATTTCTTTCTTTTTAATGCTCTAATATAAGAGACTCAAGTAAATGCACAATTAAAATTTAATTATGGGTCACTGGTACTATGATGGTAGCGTGTGCCAACTTGGATCATTGCCAGGTATCTCGTGTTAGGCAGGAAACATAATGATATAAGAAAATATTTTCCGGAATTCATTCGCATGCCACAGTTCTGGAACCAATACTTAAAAAAAACTTTTTTGAAGGCTAACGAAAAATCGTGATTATCAAAAGTTTTCCGTTATAATGGAAATACAGGCACAGCTTTGACAGCAGCGAAGAACCGTTGATGCAGTGGATGGCTCATCAATATAAGGAAAGCATATGTTTTTATTTGTATATTTATTTAATAGATTTCATGATAGGAAAATTTTATTTACTGTTCGTTGTCGTCATAAGTATGTATAAAAAATTTAAAATGCTTACGTAAGTCGTGGCGCACTGAGATGAAGCTCGGTCTCTGGATCTTCCAGACACATGTTCCAGACTTGGAGAGGCCCTTCGTTCTTACACCGAACCACTGATGATATGAGTGTATAGGAATCTCTTAACAACTTTTCACTGCTTACCACTGTCGATTGCACTGCTATACTGTGTACGGAACTGAATGTTAGAAGGTTCTCTGTGGCTCTAAATGCTTATCAATAACTAAGGTTACGTAGAGTGGGAAGCCGTTAACAATTCACGGAACCAAAAGTCATTAGCATCGTACTTTAATTTTTTGTCAATTTTCCTATGTTTGGTATACATGGATACGGCAACTTTCATCATAGTGGAGACTACGAAACACTGTTATTTTTCGGTTTACCATTAGCTGATTGTCGATAACTTCTTGCATTATTTATTCGTTAGTGAGGATAAAAAGTTTTGCCCACCAGCATTATTAGCCACGATTCTAAATTATTCTAAGTATGCTCTCTGTAATCAGCGAGTTTGTTCAGGCATAGAAAGTAAATAACTCATAAATTGTTTAATTGCCCCTCCCATCCTCTAACTTCGGAAGAAGGGGGGGGATTTTTTTTGACACACTGGCGAGCTCGGCCAGAGCTGCCCTGGATACGGGGACAAGCTCAAAACGAACCGCTCAGTGGTCGCTAGAGTCGGTACCGGACGCTCGTAGCTGTCTGAACAGGGATCGAAATGTTGACCAAAAAGCGGATATCTAGAAGCTGATTTACGTGCTACCCGAGTCCTAGGCGTTCGCTACTTCAGAGTCTCGCATGGCTCCAAATTTTGTTAGGGTAATTGCATCATTGTTGCTAAAAAATTAACTAATTAATATTCTGTAGGAAATAAACAAATAAATACCTAAAACTATACAAGCGATAATACCATTGGTTGTGGAATTTTCTCAGTTTGCTTTGACGCTTCAACTCGAGTCTGAGTTTTTGAGCACTTTTCATGAGTTTTAGGCTTTTCTAAAATTATTCATTAAAAATGTATAAATTTCATTCACTAAACTAATCATAATAAGCTTATCCATAGACATGAAATAAAATATTCACGAACTCTGGTCACAATCTTTATTTACACATATTCACATCACATTCTAACACACATCCGGCTTTGCATGGTATAATAATAGTCAATCCTGAACCTTCTGCAGTTTCCTCTTGAGAAAGTCTGAACTAAAATAACAATATTATATTTCAAACAATAAAGAATACTTGTAAAAAATATTAACGCATATATTGTTGTCACATTCATTATAATTAACGATTTCAAACCCTTTCAAAAACATTTAAGAGGAGTTTCCTGTTAAACGGAAAATAATTAAGCTATCGTTTGAATTCTTCATCCGCGTTTTAAATTAATACGCAATAAAGTAAATAGGACATTTTAACATCTCAATATTCTTGTGATAATTCAGTAGGTCATTTAGACTGCTACACTATTATATTAATGACTACAATTTCCATCGGTAACTCAACATTTTTAATTTATTTGGTAATGTCCTTTTGAATTTTAACCCTTTCGTGATTGTCGGGACTTCTTGATAAAAGCTCTAGGGACGAATAGCATTGACGACGGTAAATGTATCCGTAACGAAAGCGTTAAAGCCAAACTTTAATAAAAATCTCAGTAAATTTTTCAGCCACTCAGCGAATGCAAAAACGAAAACTTCAGTACCCATCTGAGGCGTAATAAAATTCGCGTAGGCGCGTCTCGCTTAGTTAAATTAGCACTCCAGAAGTTGAAATTAGCAATAAGACTTCGCATTAGATATAGTGAAAAAATAGCCTAACGAAGCGGTTCTCTTGTAAATATGCACCTCATCTCCGAAGTCATTTAAGTAGCCACAACCGGAGGAGCTACGGAGGAAAAAATAGCGCGTGCCGGCAAAATGAAGAACTTACGCCAGTTTGATCGCCAATTAAAAATAGGTTTCATGAAATGGGATTCTCCCGTAGAAGTTAACAATAAGTGTACTCGGTGATCGAATTATAGCCGGTGTAGTTCAACGAAATGTGAAAGGATAACAGTATTCTAATAGTTTTACTGTTTTAAATTCGCTCAAAAATCTAGCAAAAATCACTGCACTGGTTTCGCAAAGTGGTTATAGTTTTATGAAGAATTTTTAGCCCCTAAATTGAATTCGTAACCGTAAACAAATTTGTAACAAACTTTCTTTCAAAATTTTCGCATCATAACTTTTTTTCGAACATTATAGCTGGATTCGTGCGAGTGTGAAGCTGAACCTGCTTTATTGTAACCTGAAATAACAACTGCAGCAATGATCAATTATAGGAAATCCGTTAGAAATATTCAATAATATGCATGCACTGCGACACTGCCCTTATCTTGAAAAATTCGAGACGCAATGCGGAACTTGGCATACTGGGGCCGGACTATCAGAACTTGCTTAAGCACACGTAGAGGCCCACTTTACAACACTTCTCTTTAACTTCACTTCTTGTTGTTTGTTTGTCTGCCACAAATCTTATAATCGATATTTAACACACTTCTACCTGTCCAATCGATCAGAAATTTTGCACACTTGCGTAAAGTTGGAGACAATGCATGAATCAATTGACAGAATAAATAATTTTGAAAATTAAAAAAAATTTTTTTTCAATATTAAAAAAATTGACAAAATAATTTTGTCAGCTACAAATCTTATAAATGATATTTGATACACTTTTACCTGTTTAATTGATCTGAAATTTTGCATACTTGTGTGAAGTCGGAGGCAATGCATGAATCAATTGACAGAATAAATAATTTTGAAAAATTTTATGTATTAAAAAAAATTTATATATTAAAAAATGAAAAATTAATTTTTTTAAATATTCGAAAATTAAATGAGAAATTCATTGTACATCTGTTAGATTGATACACTGGATTCTTTGGAAGTGTTGTCTTTAAAAAGAAATTTTTAAACGTATATTAATTCGTCTGTGATTGGTGGGTTTAGCTTGCAAAGCCGGCCATGATTGACTTACGGAGCTGGGGGTATCGTACCTCCATATATTTGATTACTATCATCTAGTCAAATAAGGTGATATTATCATATTATTTTTCGGTTTACCATTAGTTGATAGTCGATACCTTCTTGCACTACTTCTTCTGTAGTAAGAGAAAAAGGTTTTACCCACGAGCATCCTTACTCAAGATTCTGAGTTATGAGTTCAGTTCATATTCGTACACCGGGTTTTCACTATGTATTTGGCGAAGCGGGTAAAAATACATAGCGGGTAAAGCGGGTGAAAATTGCATTGTGTTCGACCTATAGTCCTCACCAGTTGCTACTATCGAAACGTGAGTGAATAGGACCCGAAAAATGCTGGAAGCCCAAAGTGCAGAGAAATCTAAACGTAAATGTCAAAATTATTATAAGGAATGAGAATATCACCAATTTTTTTACAACACTTCTCTTTAACTTCACTTCTTGTCTGTCTGTCTTTCTGTCTGTCTGCTACAAATCTTGTAATCGAAATTTAACAAACTTCTACTTATCCTATCGATCTGAAATTTTGCATACTTGTTTAAAGTTGGAGACAATGCATGAATCAAATGTCAAAATAAATGATTTTATGAATTAAAACAAAAATTTTTTTTTAGTATAAAAAAATTGAAAAAATAATTTTCTCAGCTACAAATCTTATAACTGATATTTGACACACTTTTACCTCTCTAATTGATCTGAAATTTTGCACACTTGTTTGAAGTCATAGGCAATGCATGAATCAATTAATAGAATAAATAATTTTGAAAAAAAAATTATATATTAAAAAAAATTTATATATTAAAAAAATTGAAAAATTAATTTTTTTAATATTCGAAAATTAAATGAGAAATTCATGGTACATCTTTAAGATTGGAGACACTGGATTCTTTGGAAGTGTTGTCTCTAAAAAGTAATTTTTAAACGTATATTATTATAAATTGATACTATCACCTAACAACAGAGTTGGAAATTACGTAACTATTTTGTGATAGTACGGTTCTGACGTTCATCAAACACAGACACCAGGGGCCATACTTTCAAAACTCGCCAAGTGAACGTAAGTACTTACGACCTATTCTCTTGTCTATGATTGGTGGATTTTGCTCGATAGGCCGTCAATGATTGGTTGATGAACTTACGATCTCTTAACTTTTTTAGAAAGTATAGGCCCAGAAGTTAAATGTTGTATGTGAAGACCTAAATTCCAAATTTTTCGATCGTGTCGTGCTTAAAGTCCGCATGACTAAGACATCAACAAAATCAAATTTGTTTGAATGAACGTAAAATGCGTCAACTAATATTTAATTTCAAAATCACCACTCCATTCTTTTCTGGCAATGACTTATTACTAGACAGTAATAAATTACAGTTTTCACTGTGATTAATTAATTACTGTAATTAGTATTACAATCACTGGAGAGTAAATAATTTAATTTAAATTCAGTAAAATTACTGACACCGAAAGATACCTAGAAATTGCATAGGTACGTTTTTTAAATCAGTTTGTTATTCTGGTCAAATATGAAATTTATTGTGATTGGAAATTTTTCCGGCATTTTCTTGGTCTTAGATCGTGTGGAAATTAGACCAAAGAAAATTGGCCACCTCTTCTAGCGTTCACAATCTCTCCAGTGAGAGAAAATCTGCCGGATTACGAAGGGGCAATCTCGCTCATTCTTTCCGTTAACTCGATTCCGATTAAATCTCTTGAGCATCAGTGCATTTAGGACTTCCATAGAACCTTTTTTGTCGTAGAAGAATTTTAACGCTTTGATTTTTGAAATCTTTCATAGTAAGAGCATGCATTGAATATCTTTTGTTAAACGACCATTTTTAGCGCATTTTTTCATTTATGGAAAAATGCCCTATTGTGCTCGTCATATCCGTCCGTCTGTCTGTCCGTCTGTCCGTGACTGCATTTTTTCGTCGACGAGAATATGCGCTTTCTGTTATTCACTGCAGTGAGTGCTGAGTTATATTTTTCACCGTTTGGGATTGAAAGGTTAATGATAGTAGGGCGAATTTGAATTGAAGTCATCGTCTTCTGAATATCTTGATTCATGAAGACTATATTTTTTATTGAGTTTATTTCGTTGATAAAAATTTTAATTCACGCCAAACAAAATACGTTTTTTTATCCTCCTACACACAGCAAAGGTGGTTAAGATTGATTTCTGAACATCTGCAGGGGAAACTGTTGAACTCTGCATCGTCGGATAAATTAATAAGGTAGAATGGATACCTCTACACATAAAAATTCTATTTATTGTGCTTCGCTGAATTTGCGACCTGCAAATGAAAAATTTAAAATTGTATAAATTTTGAAACATGAAAAAATTATTGGAATGAAACGATGATAAATATGAAAATAAATATATGTAGAGGGAACCTGTTTAAGTGTATTTTTAAAAATATAACTTCAAATTCATAATTAATAATTCGTCATAAGTATTCATAAACTCATTAGAAAAATATTATTAGAGTCGAGTCCCTCTTTTAATATTAAGATTTCTATCAGCCGATGATTGAGATTCCAACCCTACTGCACTCATGGAATCCATAAAAAATTGAATATCTGAATTTCCTCGGTCCTATTAAGCCTGCCGTCAATGATCGCTCGACATCGCCCGCTAGATTCCACTCTAATTTAAATTTCGAATTGAGAGTTTCCTCCCAAATTTCTGAAAGGAATCTCAAGCAGGTGGGCTTATTATGTCGGCTGCCGAACCCGAGAAATTTTGGACAATAGAGGCAATGCAGAACCATTAATTCAGTAGAAAATAAACCTGATGGACCTGAATGCCTTGGTTTAAATTACAGCCGATGAATAGGCGGCGGGTAAGCGGCCGAACGTCGGCCGGTGTTAGTCCTGTGGTTTTAATTATTGAGGCCTGTTGATCTATAAGGTAGAGCTGTGAAAAATTTAGCATTTAGTGTGGATGAAAAGGTTCTGGAAAATCATAAAATTAAACGTCTCTTGCTGGTTCTTGGAAGTGGAATTATAATGGAGTCTATTTAAAATTATTCGTTAGATAAAAGGCGAGATATTTCGACAGATATAAATCAAATTTATTAAACACTTTATTCGGGAATAGTTCTGCATTCCAACATCGACGAAGTAGAGCCATAAAAAATCATCATTTGTATATGATTCATTACCATAAAATGATAATTTCGATGATTCATTTTATTATTATTACATAGTAATGATGATTCATTACTCTTTACCAAATTTATTATCGTTTAGTAAAGAAACATTATCCTCCATTCAGCCCAAAGCTTCTCCCTTTAGAACCAGACCCCGTAACAAATTCCAGATTAAATATATGTACTACAGTTCATTTCAGGTCGTTAGAAGTTCATCAACAATTCGAACTCATTAAACTTGTAATTGGACACAATTTCCTACAAGCTCGCAGGTGTCAGGCACACCAATTCCGATAATTGGAAAATTACAATTATGTTCCCGACCATAGCAGTTAGAATATTTTAGTGAATGAATGAATATACTAAACGATTGTATACATATTGTCCTCGACGTTCGATGAACGCCGATAGAATTTTCTTTACAGGCGATTTAAATTTCTTATCTAACTGTTTTTCGTTTTCTTGTGTAATTGTTTGAAAAATTGATTTTTCTCCTTCAAATGTTTAATAAAATAAACAATTAAATATTCTTAACCTTAAAAACGATAATATTGAGTTTTGAAATTTTACGAATAAATAAAAAATAATGATGTGACTAGAATGAAGACAAGCAGTTTACAAACACCATGAAACAGTATCGATGAAGAACGATTTTGGCATTTACTATTTAACCCTAACAAAATTTAGAGTCGCCCCAGATTCTAGTAATCCAAATCAGAAGCTGCCGCGTCTGAATATTTTCACTGGAATTATTATTTAATAACTGAATTTTGTAACTCAGTCCATTCATACGAACTTTTTAAATCGTCGATGTATATCACGGCAGTATTTTATGCCCTCTGGCACAGCCCGATATGGAATTCCATCAGAAAAGTTTTAGCTTTCATTCCCGTGGGAATCAGAACTTTCCATCTGCCAAACAACAACATAGAGAAAAATTCTGCAGTCGATCTAGGGAATGTTTCATATCTACCGTGATGGATTGCACGAGGCGGAGAAATGGAAGCAAGCATGAATCCATCTTTTGTCTACATATGATAGACAGAAAAAGAATGGGCATCAACACACAATAAATGGGATTTTGAAAGCATTTTGCCTGGAAATAACTTTTTGTCCAGTCTCTCATTATTTATTAAATGAGTTTTAGAAATGTGACAAGAAAACATTTTTTATTCAGCAGGCGAGCTGTGAAAATTTGAATGCAGTTGATATGAACTTTCCATCTAAAGTTATGTGGAATCAAGGTTTTATTTATAAGGCTTTATTATTATATTATTTATTATGGGCGGTATCCAAATTTGCCGCCCGATCATTATATTTCACATTGACAACACAAAATGTTCTATATATATCGAAAGAAGATATTTAATCACACAGTCAACAATATTTATTTTTAAAAGTTTTAACACATTGTACGAAATTAATTACAGAATTTTTATGTCTGCCGGATTTTAATGGATTTGAAAAAAATCAGCGTGTTTCAATGTGAGTCCCAATCAATGGACTCGCATTTAGATCTTTAGAATTGTTACTGTTTGTAAATTTTGATATCCTAAATCAATGAGACCATAACGTATGTACAATTTTGTGCCCTATTTAACAAACAAATTCATCTTCACAAATTTTTTATGCTAAATTGAATGGAAATTGCTCTATCCTAAAATCAGTGCTATTGCAAAATGCTGGAGTTCTAATTACGCACGCGGTTTTATTTTGTGTTAAGTTTTATTTTCAGTTCTAACTGAATTTAAAAGTGTTTAGAGTGCAAAGGAAAGATTAGAATATTTTACCAACCTAGAGCAAACTCAACATCCCATATTCCACGTGGATCGTCACAGAAACTTCTTCTAACCGCATAAAAAACATTTATTTCTAAAATTCCTTTCATTCTGGAAAAAATGGAACTTTTGCATCTGGTTGAATCGAATGCATTTCTGGAAGGCGCCAGTCTTAAAAATACGTGCTATCTCCCCTGAATATTAATCAATCTTATCGCGGGAGCTGAAAGAAGAAGATTTTTTCCTTTAATTCCCAAAAGTTCGCTTCTTAGTTCTGCGCATTTCAATGCTAATGGGATTACCGAGTAAATTTTGAATGAATTTTTGCGTCGGCATAAATTTTTGTCACCTGTTCGTCGCTGAAGATTCTTGACATTTGTTGGAAAAATTAAGTGCACGGACGTCATTGCATCAGGTCTCGAAACATATTCAAAGAGATACAATTGTATCTCTTTGAATTTAAAATAATTTTCTACCCTTTAGGGTAAAAAACTATTTAAAAGCTGCCATGAATTCTTTTTCAATGTTTAGACGATATCGCAAGATAGCGATATTTTAGGCCAGAAATATCAAGAAGAGAATTACTTGGAATTATTAAATATGCGTCGTTGTAATCTCAGTAAGATATAAAGAGACTAAAAAACTTAGAATTTTATTTGAAGTTTTTAAATAACATAAAGCTAGCTCAGTTGTGAACACTTAATAACAATTAAATTTGTATGACCTACACGAGAGTTTCCTTCGTTCTCTCATTCACAGATGAAAAAAATATAACTCAGTACTCACAGCAGTGAGTGACAGAGAGCGCATTTTCTCGTCGACGAAAACTTGAGGTCACGGACGGACGGACGGACAGACGGACAGACGGACATGGCGAGCACAATAGTGCATTTTTTTCAATAAATGAGAAAATGCGCTAAAAACTAATTTAAAATAAGACTGCGTTTTGCATGACCAACGTAATTGCATCGCCACAGCAAATTACTCAACACGGTGAGTAATTTGTTGAGTGCCGCTTGTCCGTTGAAAGCTCACTCAGCCCTTGTCAACTGTAACTTACTCAGCACTTGTCAGCTGTAAACTTACTCAGCAATTGTCAACTGTAACTTACTCAGCAATTGTCAACTGTATCTTATTCAGCACTTGTCAGCTGTAAACTTATTCAGCATTGTCAGCTGTAAACTTATTCAGCACTTGTCAGCTGTAAACTTACTCAGCACTTGTCAGCTGTAAACTTACTCAGCACTTGTCAGCTGTAAACTTACTCAGCACTTGTCAGCTGTAAACCTACTCAGCATTTCCGCTGTAAACTTACTCAGCAATTGTCAGTTGCGCTGAGTACACTATTTTTCTATTAACTGACTCAGAACTTTTCTGTTAATCAAAGTAGCCTCAACTGAATAAGTAAGTATGACCTTGCTGTTGGGGCAGCAAATCTTGTCACGCAAAATTTTCCTGACTGTACAATTTATGTAAAACTTTTTAATCTAGTTTTTAATCTATTTTCTTTTTTCAAAGTTTTAATTTATGTTTCATTCAATTGAAGATCGCTTGGTACTTATCCATGAATTGTATGAATCGTAGTCGCGAATAAAAAAAATCGTAAAGTTTTAAGGAGTGAAATCAACGTTTGCTATGCTGCTATTTACCTCTTATTACTTCTACATTTACAAGATCGTACGTTCAATAAAATTTTTTTGTAAATTATCGAAGTCTGTAACTTATTCGGAACGAATATAAAACTATTTTTTATTTAATTATTGATCAAATAATCTTTGCAAAAAGTGCTCACGAACGAAAATGCATGATTTTTACTATGATCTAAACAGTATTAATAATGTCACTTGAGATACATATTCATCTAATTCATTTACTTAACTTCAAATTCAAATACTGAACGCCAACAAAATAATTTATTTGCCCCTACATGCTCGAGTATAGAAGCATTATCGTAAATTTTTCATTTGTTGAGATTTGTCGATTTTGAGCTGTATTTTAATATCAAAATTTACACAATAGATTAAGAATGCTATAATTTAATTCGTTTTAGGACTATAAGGAGTAAATCCAAAGATGTGTAAATTAAATCCAAACAAAAAAATTTTTTTTAATCATCCTGTACGAGGCATTCGGATAATAATCTAAATTAATTGACTAAAATCTACAATAAAAACAAACTCGAATTTCGAGTAGTAAAGAATATTTTTTATAGAACTTTTCTGATTTAAAATCGCTGATTATTATTATTGTATTTTACGTACGGGTAAACAAGTGAATCATTAGTCTCGGGTTTCCAACTAACCCGTATTGCCTCAGAGCGTCGTGTCGAGTAAACAGAAAACTTTGACTACTTCGTAAAGTTTTTTAATTTTCTTCCTTCAGATCTTGAAGGGCTTGATGCTTCCAAGACATGTTTACGCTGAGAATTTTCAAGGTCCACAAAAATATCCGCGATGATTCTGTTCATTTTAAAGAATTTTTACGTGTATTTTCAGAAAAACAGAAATTTGTCTCGATTTATCTCCGTTCGTTTTTTTGCTTACTGAAACTTGCCACCTTAAATCCATAAATTATTATTTTCGAATTCATCTTCTTGCCACCTTCTTTTGTTCATATGGTTTAATTTTCACTAACTTGTGTAGTAAATAATGTCTCTTTATACTTTTGCAGTAAGGTTAAGTCTTTTATTTGCATTTTCTTCTACTTCACTTTTAGTTTTACCATTTTTCTGCGAAGACTATTTCAAGTTTTTTTTCATCACACGACACTTCCTAAGATATTTTTTTGCCACATTTACATTAATTGGTTTCCCAGTGTTTAGATTTCACAGTTTTAGCATACATTTGTTTGAAAACTTATTGCAGTGCCTGTTCGGAATATTGACTGCTTGATTATTGCATATTAAATAAAGTATTCTGGAACAGGCTATACAAACAATATTCGGGGACCCCCTATGCTTCGGCCGAATAGTCACTTAACTCGGCGCAAAGTCATTCTGGGTCTGCTTGGATACCCGATCGAATTCAGTTTCTGGTCAGAATTTCCTTTCTTACTTTATAGTCGCCTGAGAGTATGACAAGGGTTGGCCGAGCCGAGCCACACCGAGCTAGCAAGCTGCCCGGAGGCAGCCCTTCGAACCCTGAGCCGAAGCAGACATAGAGAAGCTGATTTACGCGCTCCCCGAGTCCTAGGCGGCCCTAATGCAGGGTCGCGCACGCCTTTAAATTTTGTTAGGGTATCGCACCTAATCAAACTTTAATAGTCATACATATTATGAATTGTAAAAGTCTGTGCTACATTTTGAATGAAAAATTTTGAATATTATGAAAATATTGAATGAATATCACTGAAAATCATGATATTGCTTTTAAAACGAACCTAAATTTTGGAACGTGTTTCATGATGAACATATTTTAATATATAATTTTCGTTGCAGTGCATGCTCCCCGCGTCTCGTATTGAGAAAAGTTTTTTATCTCACAAGTTATTAATTCCTATGTTACTTACTTTCTAATTTTGCTTCATTGTCTCCTCATCTTAGGTGCCCAAAAATCATACCATTCATGTAAAACATGCCACGTCTTTGAATATTGTACTCGCATTTTCCCTAAAATAATAATGTTCTAAGAACTTTAAGTCACTACAATAACGATACAATCAACTACTCTGCAATGCAGAGGCAAACTTGACTCGTGTTACAAAGCAGCTGTCCCCCCCTCGAGACTGTTGTTGGTGGACACACTGTGTCTAATGCAAGCCAAATGTATCCTGCGTTGAGTTAAGGTTACTTGCAAGGTATTAGCGAGGATAGGAAGTTTTGGCCGAGTTTCTGGGTGTACAGGACGTAGTGATCGCTGAACTTGCTTGAGAGGCAGCAGGATTCGGCGAGAATGTAGCTACAGTTTGATGTCACGATACATTATTAATTGTGACATATGTACGGTGAGAGGCTATAGACTAGAATTTGGACTTAAATTGTAAGACTGAATTAATAGGTCTTGTGCATGTAATTCCCATAATTTACGGTGGGAGTCGTTGTTGGAGCTTACTTCAAATGAAAAGTAATTGACGAATCCAAAATAGAATAAAAATTTATTTTTATTTCAAGTTCATTGAGAAATGTTCCACAACAATAAATATGTAATCATTATACTATAATTAAGAGCCTTATTTAATCCGCCTGAAGAAAAGTTAACTACTCCATCATTCGCAGGAATTTATCCTTCAAACAAAGCAAAGATAAATGAACAGAAGCACATGGCAGGCATATACTGGGCCTATACTTTCAAAAAAAGTTAAGAGATCGTAAGTCATCAGCCAATCATTGACGGCCTTCCAAGCAAAATCTACCAATCATAGACAAGAAAATAGAGCAAATAGAGCGTATAAGTACTTACGTTCACTTAGCGAATTTTGGAAGTATAGGCCCAGGATGAGAAAAATAATTTATGAATTCCGATCAAGTTTGACATCTATTTAATGCCAGGAATTCAGCATTTACTTAAACCTGCAAATCATATCCAATAATTCAAGATGCTCCGGAACTATCGATTACTCAGTGAAGTAATCAGTAATAGTCGAATTACCATTAAATGCTTCAAATGGTGTACGTAACTTTTATTGTACTTAAAAAACTGACGGTGTGTTAAATGCCCCACGTGGCGGCCTCAGCCATTTAATTATTTACAATAATAATAGGTGTGTTAAAACTTCCGAACACGTATGGTAACGCATCAATACATGGATTAAGAGAGCTCCATATGAAGGAAGCTTCCTCTCCCGTTGAAGTCGATGTTGAATGTCTCACATGGCGGGCTCATCCATTTAATTATTTACAATAATAATAGGTGTGTGAAAAGTTCCGAACACGCATTGTCGGGTGTCAATACATGGGTTAAGAGAGCTCCATATGAAGGAAGCTTCCTCTTCCGTTGCAGTGGAGTGAGCGCAGTCCCATTAGGGCTCATCCATTTAATTATTTACAATAATAATAGGTGTGTTAAAAGTTCCGAACACGTATGGTAACGCGTCAATACATGGATTATGAGACCTCTATATGAAGGAAGCTTCCCCTCCCGTTGAAGTGGAGTGAGCGCAGTCCCATTAGGGCTCATCCATTTAATTATTTACAATAATAATAGGTGTGTTAAAAGTACCGAACACGTAACATCGGGCGTCAATAAATGGATTAAGAGAGCTCCATATGAAGGAAGCCTCCACTTCCGTTGAAGTCGATGTTGAATGCCTAACATGGCGGGCTCATCCATTTAATTATTTACAATAATTATAGGTGTGTTGAAACTGAAAGTTCCGAACACGTATGGTAACGCGTCAACACATGGATTAAGAGAGCTCCATATGAAGGAAGCTTCCTTGAAGTGGAGTGAGCGCAGCCCCATTAGGGCGGAGAGCAAAGCCCTGTTTCTGCTGATAAGACGTCGCTGGCCCTAAAAGAGAATTGCGTATCCAGAATGTTAGGTCCGAGATGCCTGTAGGGAGTGGCATTGGCAGCTTGCATCAGCTAATGTTCCTGGTAACTGCCTGCTGCTGCTGCCTTCCTCATGCATAATGTCCCAAATAAAGGTCCTTCCGACATATGTATTATAGAGGTTTACCTGGTATCACCATACTGAAGTAAATCTCCACACGCATGCTTTCCTTCATAAGGGGCCAACCGACATTAACAGGCACTTAGCTGAGTGAAATTTTGTTTCAACTTAATATATATTATACTTATTATATACCTAATTAATAATTTATGTCCTATTGCATGCACTTCATTAGAGATGTATTGAAAAATAAAGAAATAAATAAACGTTATTGTGAAATATCATAATAATGTATAATAGATACACGATATGATGCTGGGTGACAAATTTTGAAAAGTTTGCAACATTTTATCAGGAAATCAGAGCTTACCTGACAGATGAATATAATCTGAATACCGAAGACGCAGAAATATTTAAAATACGAATTGCAGTGTCAAGACTTAAGCTCTAAAATAAATGTTCATCCTTATAATTTCTACTTTCAATTTTACACGCCCATTAAAAATCCTGAGTAGACTTGACAAGTTTTTTGTTAGAATAAAGCTGAATATTGCATTTACAATAAAATACTATGTTGTGTGAGCCACAAAAGTTCTTATAAACCGTTAGATCGAATTCCTCACAAACAAGTTTGAGTTGCTATTTCGTAATGCAAGTTACAATGAACAATGAATTAGGGATTCAAACATCACAAACAACGCAGCGATCTCGGCGCCACATTACTCGGAGCAACTGCCACCATTAGTCACTATCTGTCCTTGTTTCCGTTGTTCTCATTCCGTCGTAATTAATTAGTGTCTCGTAGTCGAAAAAAGGGTTTATAGAGTATCCAAGAGGCCCGAGATATTGGACTTGCATTCAGTGCTCGAGAATAGGGCCCATACTTTCAAAAATAGTTAAGAGATCGTAAGTTCATCAGCCAATCATTGACGGCATTTCAAGCAAAATCCACCAATCATAGACAAGAAAATAGAGCGTAAGACTTACATTGACTCAGCAAGTTCTGAAAGTATGGACCCTGGGCTATATTGGACTTGCATTCAGTGCCCGAGAACAGAACCATGATGCATAGAGAGAAAACAGAAATTTCTACATATATTCTATTTTAATCTATAAATTTCTAACATTTATGGGCACGTTTGAATATATAACCTTGAACTAAGAAGCCGAGAGGCAAAGCTTTTTGAATTTATTTGACTTCAAATTTTAAATTTCTAACTTTTCTGAGTGCTGTTGAATACATTACCTTGAAGTACAAAGTCAACAAGCAAAGCTTCTTACATTTATTCTAATTATTTTGTATATTTTGAGTTTCTTTCGATACTGCTATAATTGAACGATGTTATGAAGTTTAAGAAATTCCAACTTAGCTTATTAGCGACTTTGAATCATTTCCAGGCTTCCAACTCATGATAAAACGAGCAGCTTTTCCGATATCTGATTCATGATGATACGGCCAAGCCTCTGACCCAAAGTTTTTGCCACTTATCAACCAATTTAATGACCCATATACTGGATCAGTATAATAATAAGTATAGTTTACTTTCTCCAATTCTGATTTCCAACCAACAGATAAACGTAGATTGCAGTCCTAATACACTGTTGGAAAAAACGATGAAAAACGGTCCCACCGGCGTTCTAGTGGCCGGTCGCCCCGTGAAAATAAACTGTTTTGCCGTTTTTATCAGATGTTTTACGGATTTCTAGTGTTAAATTAGAATAAAAACGGCGACATGGTGTTTCTTTTCACGTGCCAACCGGCCACTGAAACGCCGGTAATACCGTTAACGGTAATTATTCTAACAGTGATATATATATTCCGACACAAGAGTATGACTAATCATGGATCGGAGACCTGACTCAGACGGAAGTCCGAGATTCAGGTGGGATTCGGAGCCACTAATTAATTCCATCAAAATTACACGTGTTCGTGTCTAAGCGTTACGAATTACTCAACTGTAATACTGCTTAACATCTACAAGTGATCACCTGAGTGTGCGTGCTCTGGCATAACATGATGCTAAACTTAAAATTAATTAAGTAATTTTGAAACGACGAGGGGGTGAAAATTGCATAGCGGAGGAAAAGTAGATAAAATTAGTTCATGATCTACAACGGCTTAGGTTTCGTCACATGTTACCTAAATTTCTAAAACCTAAAAATTCAATAAGAACTCATCATCTAAACACCGTATATACGACGGCTTAGGTTTCGTCACACATTACCTAAATTTCTAAAAATTCAAGAAGAACTCACCATCTATACCGTATAAATAAATAACAATACCATTTGATTCACTTGAGAACAAACAGCGCAACTTGACTATTGCAATTCAAGCCTTACAATGACGGTGGTGAAGTGTTATTCTTTGATTTCTTTGAATTTGAGGCTGAATTTATTTATTTATTGAGGTTTTTGAGGTTGAAATTGTTTTTTATTCTTCACCAGAGAAGACATCAGGGTATCATGATGACTTTTTTATAGCAATATTTAAATAATCTATTTCTCGTTGTTTTATATTTTGTCAGGTTTATTGTAAATTGTAGTTAAAAATGTGTAATTATATGAATATAATGTACATTAATATTGTGGAATAATTGAAATACAACAAAAATTTAGAGTGTTATTGGTTATTAGCCTATGTGGTTGTCATAGAAAATACATTTTTACATCATAAAAGAAATTAATTTTATACGCAACGAATACCTTATTAATTTCCGTATACTAAAATGTTCATCGAAATGAAAGTCAATAAGTTAGTTTAAATAAAGGGAAGCGCTCGGAATACGTATCGACCTGATCGCCAATGGCCTCTAAACAAAGCTCATTACTGCAATGCCTAATCAAGCCGGAAAATATTCCTCAATTTCAAAGCCTGCTTCCGATATTAAATAAAAAATTCCAATATTCCTGTCGACGCTTTGGATCGCAATTGGAAATAATGCAAATTCTGTGCAAGACCGAGCTCTACTTAAGCAAATGAGTTCGATATAGGAACGCAATATTCTCTGGACAGCGACCAATAAAACTTCCTTCCAAGCTTCGATTCCCTTTAATTGCTTTAGGGAGAAGGCGTTAACCACTCTAGTTTCAAAAGGATTCATTTATTTCCATTATTTGACTTAGGGTAATGGCGTTAACCACTCGAGTTTCAAAAGCATGCATTTATTTCCATTATTTGACTTAGGGTAATGGCGTTAACCACTCGAGTTTCAAAAGCATGCATTTATTTCCATTATTTGACTTAGGGTAATGGCCTTTGCCATTCATGTTTCACAGAGATGCATTTATTTCCATTATTTGACTTAGGTTAATGGCGTTAACCATTCATGTTTCACAGAGATTCATTTATTCCCATTATTTGAATTAGGGTAATGCCGTTAACCATTCAAGTTCACAGAGATGCATTTATTTCCATTATTTGATTAAGGGTAATGGCCTTAGCCATTCATGTTTCACAGAGATTCATTTATTCACGATATTTGACTTAGGGTAATGGCGTTAACCATTCGAGTTTCACAGAGATGTACAGTATGTATTCCATTATTTGACCAAGGGCAATAACGTTAACTATTAGAGTTTCAAAGGGATCCATCTTATTCCCATTAAGTGCTTTAGGACAGCGATATTAACCAGTTAAACTTGAAAGGAGTACGTTTTTTATCGTGAATTACTTTAAGATAAAGACGCTATAACAATTCAGAATTCAAAGATTGTGCAATAATTCCCATTATTTTCCTTGTTGAAACTAATTAGTAATTAATGCCTGCAGAAACTTTCGCAATTCACCATATTGCGCGGCGGAAATAACACAGATGATTTAGAATGGAATACCATTTTATGGTTTCAATTTGTATCTTAGCTTTATGCATTAATTCTGGAGAAGCATTCTGACTTTCGAACGTTTCGAATCTTGGAAGTTTGTTTGGACCAGGGCCTATACTTTCACAAAAGTTAAGAGATCGTAAGTTCATCAGCCAATCATTGACGGCCTTTCAAGCAAAATCCACCAATCATAGACAAGAAAACAGAGCGTAAGTACTTACGTGCACTTAGCGAGTTTGGAAAGTATGGCCCCAGTGCAGTAACTGGATGATGATGCATTATATGGGCAGGAGACTACGCAATAGCAAGATGACGCTGAATGATGATACTATAGGTAAACAAACTATGTGTCAGTTCGTCAGTTTTTCCGTTGACGAACTGATATTACTATTTGATGAACTGATAAATCATTATGTTAATATAATCTTCTGAGGACCAGTTCTTTATTGTCCAACGCTATAGCAGGTTTATAAAAGAATGTTCTATAGTATAATCTATTTATTAAATATAGTTATACAATAGGCACAAAGTATTACAGAAGCGATGAGGGTAATGTATACGACACGCTCGGGAGTGAATCTTTCGAGTGTCGGAGAGTATGAAAAATATAACTCAGTAATCACTGCAGTGAGTGACAGAGAGAGCATTTTCTCGTCGACGAAAAGGTGAAGTCACGGACGGACAGACAGACAGACAAACAGGCGGACAGACAGACGGATAGACGGACAGACGGACGGACGGACATTGCGAGCACAATAGTGCATTTTTTCCATAAATGAGAAAATGCGCTAACAAGCGTGGATGCAAGGGAGGTCTCTCTACTGCAACTGACGCGGTGATGCGCTATATAGAAGAGCTTAGAATCCACCGTACTGACGTCATGAGATGACGTAACAAAGGCTAACAACGTCACTGATGCTTAAAGCAGCTGATGATGAGCTAAGCTGACGTTCTGACATATGTGCACTGCCTGGGCCCTGGATAACTCTAAAAATTCATCCAGGTAAGCAGACTAGCGATGCCTGAATGACTCTGAATTTAACTATTGTTAAGCAGGCTACCAATTCCATGCCAGTTCGATGCCTGAATGACTCTGTATTTTATTATTGTTAAGCAGACTACCCAATTCCAGCTTGGCGTAGAACTATTACCTGGATGAGGTAGAATTATACTGTGGGTACGTAAACAACGCAATGCCTGGTTAACGCAGAATTACATGTATTTTACTCAGAATTTTACGTATTTTTACATGTTGACGTCGAATTACGCATTGCGTAGACGCAGAATTACATGTGCAGTCTACGCAATGCCTGAATGACATTGAATTATATAATAGGTAGGCAGACTGTGCAGTTCCTGGATAACGTAGAATTTTAATACAGGGTGTTTCAGAATTAAGTAACCCTTTTAATTTGTTAATAAATAAAAAACTAAGAACGTTATGAAGTTGAAACTTGTTTTATTTAATAGAAGAACATTTTCATGGTAATATTGCATCATAGTTACGTCATTATCCTGTATAGCTTGCTAAATTTGTGTTTAATTATCAAGCC
Source organism: Hyalella azteca (assembly GCF_000764305.2). Taxonomy (NCBI): domain Eukaryota; kingdom Metazoa; phylum Arthropoda; class Malacostraca; order Amphipoda; family Hyalellidae; genus Hyalella; species Hyalella azteca. The sequence continues at coordinate 100,177 of NW_025936767.1, read as the reverse complement.
TTAAATTTTCATCATGATTCGCTACAGCAAAGAAGAAAGAACAAAAATTATCGCTACAGTCAATAACGATGTCAATAACAGAAGTTCAACGTGATTATTAAAACAAGTTTCAACTTCATAACGTTCTTAGTTTTTTATTTATTAACAAATTAAAAGGGTTACTTAATTCTGAAACACCCTGTATGTGTAAATAGTCTACGCAATGACCGGATGACATAGAGTTATACTAAAGGGGCCATACTTTCAAAACTCGCTGAGTGAACGTAAGTACTTACGCTCTATTTTCTTGTCTATGATTGGTGGATTTTGCTTAAAAGGCCGTCAATGATTGGTTCATGAACATACGATCTCTTATCTTTTTTTGAAAGTATAGGCCCAGGTAAGCAGACTACTCAATGCCTGGATGACGTAGAATTTTAATCACCTCACTAACGGTTATTGCCGCAGGCTGGCGAATTAACGCTATGACCGGATGACATAGATTTATAATATATGTAAGTGGACTAAACAATGCCCAGATGACCTAGAATTTTAATCACCTCACTAACGATTATCGCCGCAGGCTGGTGAAGTTACTTAATCATGCATGCAGATTGGAGGAGCATGACGGACACTCTGCGCTTAGGCACATTAAAGCGATGGATGAGCTCGCTTTGCATTAGTTAATGTATCTCATGAACACGGAGGTTCATATTCACTCACTAAGCTTTCTTTATTCTTTATTCACACAGGAGCATACAAAAAAATTCATAACAAGAAAATGGCAAAAATTTGGAGAAAAAATACAAAATGCTTCCTTGCGAATGCCCATATAAGCTAAAAAGCTTCACAGGCGACATTAGCGATATTACAATCGAAAAACAATAACATATAATGACGATGGGATAAGACAAAAGGGAACTGAAAGTGACTAAATTGAAAACATCCTGATAAAAACTGACCTTTAGTAAAACTGATATAAGAATAACTAGCATGGCTAGCATATAAGAATAACTAGCAGCTATGGATGAACAACTAACGGGCACGATTGTATTCGATTTTATGAACCTGATGATGAAAGCATTTGATATTTGCAACAATTGTTCTCAATGATGAATTCAATTGATCACGTTGACATGTTCTTGTTGAATGCTTTGAATGATTGTGCGGCGAAATTTTAACCCATCAATATTTTGGCAGGTGACTTTTAAATATTTTCCGTGATGTCTGCAACATTTGTATACATATTTTGGCAGGTCGATGTTCAATGTTTCCGCGATGTCTGTTACACATTTTCGTGCTCTGGCAGGTGGATTTTAATGTTTTTCGTGATGCATGAAACCCTTTTTCGCATTTTGCGTGCGTTTTACATCAATTTATTCAAATTGTCAGCACGGACTTAATCACTTTAAACAACAAAAATATTTAAATAATTTTCCTTTATTTAATTTGGTAATTATTTTGATGAAGTTATCATTTATTATCAGAAGTGACCACACATCCGCAAACTATTATTTCTTCTAAGCTCAAAATATAACCGAGCTAAAATTATCTTGATATCGCTACATTGACTAGCTTTTAGAAAGCTTCGGCCACATTCGTTAGCGAAGTAACTGAATTTTATGCGGTTAATTATGTAATGGATAGGAGGTACATAAGGAAATAATTTTTATTTTCCATTGAAGACATGCACTAATTTGCGTTATAGGCTACATATTTTGAATGCTTATATATTAAATGAACAGAAAATTGAAACTAAGCTGAAGTAATTGTACTTTCAGCGTTATAGACTTTTTCCTACGATCACCCATATTCAAAAAAAGTCCGCGGTGAATTAAGTTGGTTTTTAAAACGACTTTGCCTAAATTAAACTGGGCGCAGTCTGAAGCTAAAATCCATCTCCACGAAACATCCAACAAATCATCTCAGTTCGGTAAATGAAACGAGCATTGAACTTCTGTGGAGCTTCAAACTCCAAACAATTCTTTTTTTAAAGTGCGTTAGTAAACATGACCAACCATGGAAAAATGCTCTAACCTAATTTAAAAATATAGCAGGAACCGCAGTTCATTAGTAGTCACCAAAACTTTCACGAAGCTGATATCATTCTTGTTTTTTGCTTTCTTGTTTCCGACTCCTGTAGCTTTTAGCATAATTGATGACTTGTTTAGGAAGTTGTAGGAAAACTCCATGGGAGACCAACAATCGTGGAGCGAGGCTCCAGCCCAACATCAGTTGTTTCGTGGACTTTTGAACATTCTCACAAGAAATGATAACATAATTACTCAAATGTCATTATTTCAGCGCGCGAAGGTACATGAACTTCAACAGTTGCCAATGAAAACAATTTGCATGAGCTTGTGCAATTTTGCTGGAAAATTTTTGAAAAATTTACATGTGTTGTGAGCCAAAGTGTGTTAGTTCGGCATCACTCAAGTTACAAAGGCAGTAATGCTAATGACGACTTGATAAACAATGCAATTCCTATCGTGAGTGAAATGTCAAGTCTCACTTATGCTTAACATGTAGAAGGTACACCACAAATTATGTGATCTTAACTGAGTAAAGTGAGGAAGCCTGAGGAATTATTAATTATTAATTATTAATTACTCTTAATTATTAATTAATAATTAATAATTATTAATTATTAATTATTATTTATTATTAAATATTAATTATTAATTATTAATTATTATTAATATTATTATGACCTCACATTCCGAATTTGTAAACTCTTCAGTTACAAATGCATTACCGCTTTATACCTAAGTGTGTTAGCACTGCGGTGCGAAGTTTTCCACGGTAACAGTAAAAACTGCATTACTGTTGCGGTTCAAAATTTATAACAGATGCAGTGCCAAGTGTGTAAACATTGGGTGCCAAGTCTGTAAACACAGTTTGTTTGGACGCAAGAATCAAGGAAGCTACTTATGGAAATTTCCTGGCGCACAAATTCAGTTTTTATCTGTAACAGGCGACGACTTCATGGCTTATTTAGGGAAATGAAGCCTCAATTTACTCAAGGAGAAGTGCATTTGACATTTTTGCGGGGCTCCGAAAATGTTGATTGATGCGCGGAAGTCAATAAAGTCAAGTGGAGAACCGCGTGAATTTTGAGAAAGAATTAGGCTTAAGTAGTCAGTCCGGCGGGGGAAAGAGCTGGAATATCTTTTGCTAAAAATTAAAGTAGTAGATATTAAGATGACTGTTTTAACCCATTGGACGATTCGTAAATGTAATCAGTCATAATTAAATATACAAGTATGACTTCTGAGGATATTACTCGAAAGAAAGAGTTCATAATAATGAAAATTACAGTTATCATTGAACTTTGCTCATGCCATTTATTCGTGAGGCAAAAATATCACTAATTAAAGAGAATTAAAAAACGGAAAGAGCAAAAGCATACACAATTAAGGCATGAGGATATTATGAGAAAATATATATTAAAGAAACAAGTTTCACGATAAATTAAGGATATGTCATGAAGCAGTAAATTCATATACTATTTTAAGGCTAAACGTTTGTTGAACCTCGATAATGACATATTATTGAATTTCGAGAGATTATAAAAATACAATTATTTAATGCCAAATTAAAATGATGATCAAGGAGCGGTTATAACCACGCACATGGATTAGAAACTTTAAACTGAAAATGCAACGAATGAATCTGATTCGGCGAAAGATCCGTGAATTAATTTGTAAAATTTGAATTTAAAACTTGATTGCCTTTAGATGTTTCTGAAATTAAATTTGAATTAAATTTCAAATTGGGTGCGATGAAATTTCATCTCACTTAATTTCGTATGACGTCTTTTGAATGTAATAAGTCACATCATTCAACGGAATGATGAATGATATTTTTCTGAATTGAGTTCTTGGCTGTTACAGGGGATACTGATCATTCCGATCTCTGCGAAATGTCGATACCTGAAAAAAAAATTTAAAATCCAATAGTTACCAGTTGAATGGCAAAGTCTTCTCTGATAACTTGAAACTGTTGAAATCATTACAAGGTAACATTGGAGCACAATAATTTGTTTGGAAACCTAGAGAAAATATATGTGCCACAATTATAGAGATAATATGTGATCATATCCATTTGCCAAGCATTTCAAGTGGAATTTTATACGTCTTTTAAATCAACTCAAACACGTGTCTGTTAATCTATAAACAAGAGTATGAAGCAACCTTCGCAATTTTCAGAAAATCGTTAGTTTCTTCACAAACGACGAATACTTCGTTTTTTATGATTTTCGTATAATATATACGAAATACTCGCAGAATATGAAATATATTTATAAAGAAAGCAATGGAATTTTAAATGCCGCATCACAAATATATTATATCAATATTTATCTTATACAGGCGTAGATAATAAATTCAATTGAAGATACAAGCCAATTGAATTGGATTATCTTGTTACTGTTTCTTTCGAAGAGTTTATACACCAATGATTTTTATTTCTTAACAGAAGATGCAATCATGAAACTAATAAATCAATAAAAAATTTTCCATCTTCAAACAAAGAGAAATTCCAATTTATATGAAGAGGCAAACTTCAATTGAACGAATTTCGCAATTAAATTCTCTATTCATTCTAAATTTTTTACTAATCTTCGTCAAACCATTCTGATGATGAAGGTCAAGTCCATTTCAGTGATCCCAATACATCTAATTGGATTCTATGCCGCTACCTTTGAAGTAAGCCCGTCCTTTCGCGCTTCCCTGAGCTCGTTCATCGACTCTAAATAGAACGCTTCACTCCGGCGATGATGAAGCTGGAGATTAGGCTGAAAAATAGTAGGAATTAAATATTAAATACTAGGTTGCTTTCTATCTAAAGATGAAGAAGAAATGTCCGACGAAGCCAGATATCCTCCGTAGCCAATATGGCGAGTAATTTCAAATGCTAGACCAGCACCGTTTTCATCACGGGCCTATCGACTGGAAACTTGACATACTGTAATATATGTTACTATGCTCATTGAACTATGACATATACAGAACAAAGCTCTAAGAAACTTAACTTTATATGTTGGACTTTTCTATTTTTAGCGCATTTTCTCATTTATGGAAAAATGCACTATTGTGCTCGCCATGTCCGTCCGTCCGTCTGTCCGTGTGTCCGTGACTTCACGTTTTCGTCGACGAGAAAATGCGCTCTCTGTCACTCACTGCAGTGAGTACTGAGATATATTTTTTTCTATTATATTATAATATAGACCTAATATATATTACTAAGGTCTTAAAAAATTGATATAAAATTATCACAAGGCTCTTGGAACCTCGGCATATAGGCAGGACTGTGATGGAACTTTAATACCTGCATGGGTGAGCACATGGATCTTCGACTTAATATGCATTACTAAGCTCCTGGAACATGAACATAGGAATGATTGAGCAGTTCAGCCTAGAAATAACATGAATTACTAAGCTCCTGGAACAGAAACGTAAGCATGATTGAGCTTTTTAGCATAGAAATAATATACGTTCATAAGCTCCTGGAACAGAATCATAATCATAAGCGAAATTTTCAGCCTAGAAATAATATACGTTTATAAGCTCCTGGAAGAGAATCATAATCATAATTGAAATTTTTCAGCCTAGAAAACAATATCTGTTTATAAACTCCTGGAACAGAATCATAATTGAAATTTTCAGCCTAGAAATAATATACGTTTGTAAACTCCTGGAACAGAATCATAATCGAAATTTTCAGCCTAGAAATAATATACGTTTTTATAATATAATATATTATATATGGGTGACTTGGTTTATTGCTGACAAAATTTGCATTCAGCGAACGTAGAATCTCAATTCAACTGAATTCAGTGAGTTTCAAACGCATCTATCATTCGATAAGTTAAAAAAGCTTTTCCTTAAAATATAATTTCAGCATAGCTTCAAAGCAAAGATGAACGCTGTATGAAAAATTCTCTCTAAAAACTAATTGAAAAAGATGTTAGTCATGCAAATTTCACGGTAAAATACCGCTCCTATGAGATTTGATGTTTGCTTTCTTTTTGAATGCAGCCGAGATTGAAGTATAGAAAATTTTTGAAACTGTCATCACTGCTTACAGTTCAACAGAAAATTTTGCAAAAAAGGGACATGAACAATAATATAAATGTCAACACCAGTTCTCCGATGATCAATGGAATTGGGAGTAATTGAAATGGAAATGAAAAATGGGAATGAAAAGATATAGTTTTGAAGGAAGTTATATCGAGACAAAGTCACGAAATTTATAACATAACGGAAAAAGAACGACATAAACATAAATACTAATATCAATACAAGAACTCCAATGATCATTGAAATTCGAGGTGCATATGATATAAATAAAAAGATCGAGTTTTGAAGGAAAATACAATAAGACGAAGATCAATAAAAATAATGGCAGGGTTATTGAACTATTATGATATTCTTCGTAACCACAGCTTTTTGGATTTCAAAACTCATGATAAAATCTCCAAGCAACATTATCTCGTGAACTTGCAAAACGGTTTCATAGCTCACAATGAAAACTGTATTAGGTTCCGCTAGTTTTATGTTACTTAAGAGACCGCCATCAAATCACTTGCAAAAACTGGCAATAAAAATTTAATTAATTAACAAATAGCTTTAATAAGCAAGCCTCGCTGTGATCATGGAACACAAAAGATTGCACGGAAAATTGCAGTTTTTTCCTAATATATTAGGCTTCCACATGGCTTAATTTGTTATAAGTCTGACTAATTTTCGAATAAAAAATTTGTAAATAGTATATGTGCTATAACAATACCATATAATTAAATTGCGCAATGATAATACCAATATATAAATATATATATACATTATATTACCACCATGTAAAAATATTCATATTTTTATATGAATTCAAATCAAATTACTAAGCTCATTACTTTGTTTTTTTAAAATTTCTTTTTTTAACGCAATATGCATTTGCGATTACAATATATTGTTATTCATCTTAAATATCGTGAAGGTGAATTATCGTATACATACTTTTCATTATCGTATTCATAATAAAGCAAGAAGTGATGCAAAGTTTGACGTTAAATTCACTGTCAACGATCTTGAATAACTTGCGCGTCAGGTTCCTGGATCAAAGGAGCAGTTTTTTGGACCAGCGTGAACCTGTGAACTTCTGGTGCTTCTCTTATTATGTTGGCTGAGCCAAAACAAGGCGCTTTGAAATTCAGAAAGAAGCGTGTTGTTAATTACGCTGCTTTTGTCATCGCTCTGATATGAATTTTGACTTTCAATATGATAATATTTATTTTAAGGCTTAGAAAATTCATTATGACGCTATTCATTGGGAATTGTACTTAATCGTGATGGAAGACTGTGAAGTATTCTCAGTGAAGATTGACTTTAGTTATTAATACTTTGCTTTGAAATTTTCAAACGCATCATTTCCTATTTTTTGACTGTATTTTTAGATAATAATTATAATTATTACCTTCCCCATGATAGTGGACGTCACTAATTCTTGGTAAATACTTGCACATAAAGTATCATGATGCATTCGTGGCCAATATTCAGGATGGCAAATCCAGTTATGCGAGTATCGTGATGCGTTTGTGGTCGATATCCGATATGGCAACTACCAGTTCAACCATGGCGGCGTCTTTGAAACCTCTTACTTAGCCCCAGCAGTTGCCGCTATGGAAGAACTGGGTATTCGACAACAAATTTATAATAATACTCACAATTATAACACAAAATACACCTTGCAAGTGACAAAGAAGATACTGATGGAAGATAATTTCAATATTATGTAATATTTTTCGAGACCGAGTAGATTTAATTTTAAAATTTTCACAGTCGAGTATCAAACGGCCAGTAAATTTTATTCCCCGATATGCTTATTTGAAAAATCCTAAACGAACAGTAAAGCAAACAAGGTATAACGACTAATCAAGAGCGCGAGCAAACGTTTCCTAGATTGCACAAATGTCTGTTGAGTACACAGCTAATTCAGTTCACGCTTCTTTTATGGACCGACCAGAATTTCCAAGCAATTTCCATCTCATAATTTGCTGGCAACTCCAATTCATTTGCGGTCTGCCCCAGTCCCATACAATGGAGCTGTTCCGAGAACACAATTAAAAGTGAGGGCGAGCTTGAACCGTCACTAAATTCCCAAACGCCATAAGCAGTGTCATAAAAGTTAGAATTTAAACCCATTTCAGCAACCCTCATTGGCGCCATCTTTTCGCGGAGGCCCAGAAGAATATTCTGGAGATATGGAGGAGGAATTCCAAGAATTTTCTTGAGGTTTTGGCAAGCTCAGTTCATCGAGGCTCATCTCTGAACCCAAGCTGCAATGAAGACGGCATTCCCTAAATTGCGCGTCAAAATTCCCAAATTATCACCTCTTCAAAGAATCATTTGCCTTTCAGAAAAAGGGACTGCGGAAGAAATTCTCTTTTTTTTTTTTGCAGTGAGTAGCAGGCGCGCAATATTACTGTGGTTCTTCTAGTGAGCGCAACTCCAAGTATTAGTTCTAAAGAGAATAAGGTAAAAATTTTGTATTTGTTAAACTCGTTAGCAAATCTTTCGTTCCATCGTATCTCCATCGCTTTCAAAATTTGCACAAAAAATGCATTTTCAGTTAAGCCTCTTTGAAGTTAAAAAAAATTCAGTGCAATTTATGATTTTCAGAAACATTCAGAATGATGAACAATAAACATCGTGCAAAAATATGCTATATTTATTGAACAATAATGATTTCGTGCATTATAATTCCTCGTTAATTGAATATTTGATATTTTTAATACATTGTATTTCCAAATTTCCTAATGTATTCAATCAATCATGTTCCTAATTTCTTTAGGAACAAGATTGTTTCACATATTTAAATTTTTATAATCTATTCACTACATTTTCAAACTAGAACACCAAGGAAGTCAAATTGTGGACCAGAACAACAAGCGCAGTGACCGAACACGGCCTCAATTTCTGTTTGATACTCCAGGGAATATTTATGCCCTGGTTAACCAATGTTATTCTTTGCCTGAATTGTGGAATTGGCCACAGGATTCGTGCTCAAAATTAGACCAAAGCAACTCTTCTCTAAAAGTTCCATCTGTCTGTAGCTTCAAGCGCGTCGGTAAAAATAACACCAATTTACACGCTGTCTCGTTTTCGTCTGGTTTTCGTCACGCAAACCCGCTGGTTTTAGGTTTGCACGGTTTGTTGGATTTCAGCAAGGTTATAATCCGATTATCCTGACATGGAATAGTGCGGTGAGATCGTTATTTGCTGAGAAATAACTGCTAGATTTCAAACTTGATCATCAGTAACGACTAAATTGTTGCCTGTCATGTGTAAAGTGCTAGAAAAAAATCATTTCAAATTGGAAAAATAATTATAACTGTCAACAAGTTCAAAACGAAAATTGTTAAAATCCCAAATTTTTAGCAACTTTAACCACAGTTTCTACGATGTGAATATTATCGAAGTAACCTCTATTATTTAAGTCAAAAGGCTGCATAATGGAGGCACACACGATTTTTTTAGTCCATTTGATTAGAGAATAGCAATATCCATGTATGGTCTCAAAAGCCTATTTTGGTCAGGCATTTTCGCTCAAAAATTTCCGCTACTCGAGGTTCTATAGGCCTCGGGAATTTATTACCAGTGTCAACTGTCCATTTTTAGAGGGACCTAACCCGCTGTATAAGTCGAGGTTTTCAGTTTAATATGAGGCTTGAGAGACAGACGACGTTCTAGCACGATTTGTTTATCGAGCACATTTCTTTTCCGTAAAAGCCTTTTGACTTTAACGACTTTTCCTGAAGGATAAAAACTTTCTAGGCAGTGGGTTTGGAATGAGAAGGCAATCTCCGAAAGACATTCTTGTGACTTCTTTATTCTTGACTTGGGTTCGATGCATTTTGTTCCATCGAGAAATAGAACAGAAAAACACACCTTTTGTAACATGGACTTAAATATTTTCTAGCGAATGGGCATCCTGAACTGAAGGGAGCATGATCATTGTTGATAATTGAAAAATCTTTAAAATAACTTAAAAATTACTAAACTAAATTATTTAGGAATAAATAAAATGAAATTTTCCACTAAATTATTTCTTATTTTAACTCAAAAGTTTAAATACTGACTTGCATCCGTACAAGCGTTTTTAATTTCAAATCCTTTCCACATTACATATTTTTGACAATTTTACTGCTGTTAACCTCGCTTCATTAATTATTAAACGCAGTCCCTTTCATGTATTTTAATAATTAAAGAACCTTAATAATTATTCTCAATCTCAATTTTAATGTGAATTATTCACATTAAAATACTTCATTATAATTAAGAGAGTTTCCGCTCACTGTTTCAGCGTCATTAATTTGGCAGTTCAGCCGCATGAACGCGTCATTTAACAATAAGGGCACCTGCCATTACGCAGGTTCTAATGAGAACTCTGTAGCGCATCGTCCATACATAGCACAGATTCTGGCTAGAGTTCCATCTAGTATTTGCCACAGCACAGGTTCTAACGAAAGTTCTGCAGAGCACTTGTCAACGCACCGATTCTACTAGATTTCTGTAACGTATTTTTCATTGCACAGATTCTGGCTAGAGTTCCACCGGGTTTCTGCGACGACTCAGGTTCTAGCGAGAGTTCTGCAGGGCGTTTGCCATCGCACTGATTCTACTGAGAGTTCGGCAACGCATATTTCATTGCACAGATTCTGGTGAAAATTCCGCTGGGTATCTGCCACGGTACAGGTTCTGGATATATAGAGTTCTGTGGAGCATCTGCCATCGCGTTGGTTCTTGTAGGAGTTCTGCAAGCATCACCGCACAGATTTTGTTGACAGTTCTACTTCGCAAAGGACGCCACGCTAACATCCTTTGCTGGCCCGACAATAACGTGCGCATCCCTGCAGTTGATCACCTCAAACATAAGTGTTTGAACGACCACACGCTTGAGTGAATCTGTTATTCCAGAGTCACGTGCACAGTCAAGTCACTCTCTGCAAATGGCGTAATGTTAAGCCTACTGCGCGTAAGACTTCTAACCGAATTGCTTCATGCCAACGCCGTCGTTTCTTTGCTCAGAGACTGGCTATGACAGCCGCTACAAAGGCTAACAATGCCCAAGAACAATTTCCGTTAGAACTGTCCGCAATATTCTACAGTGTTCCTTTATTAATATAACAAGATCCTTAATTCGCGACAAATTGGCCCAAAATACGTGAAACGCGTCTGAGGTCGCGCGCAAAATTGGGAGAAATTCTTGTCATAATGGAATTATCTTCATACAACACTTTGTAAGGCACTTGAAAATGACCAACAATATTAAGTCAATTTTTTTCTAAATAATTTAGCACGACACGTGTTGTCGTTGACAATTATTTCATCAAAATCATTTTCTTTAACCGATTTATTATTACTCGACAGTTTCAGAACGACTCACAGTATCGATGTTCAACTAAAATGGTCTATTCTCAAAATAATTTACAACAGCGTATTTCTCTAAACGCCTGCAAAATGCAGTTGACACCTTATTCTGCATGGAACTTCTCACCCCATATTTTGCAGCTACAGTGGACATGAAAATTAATGCTATCTGTCTTACCGACAGACATGCATCCCTTCCCTGACCGAGTCCTAGGGCGCTAAGATTCCCAAACCGTAACCTTTCGAAACAGGTTTCATTTATTCCTCCTGCTCTATTGCGCACTTTCATCAAGGTTGTTGAATTGCCATAGATAAATTATTCAGAGCCAGGAGAATGCCGACCTTTATAGGAAGCAGCACTCGATCTTCTCTTGGCATTAAAGGCCTGTGTTTTATTCAGTGGAACACTGCGGGCAACCTTCAAGTTCGGTCATCCGAACATGGTTGCCACAAATGCATGGCAGCGACATGTGCGCATGATGCAAAATGCCATGCTTTTATACATTCAATAAATATTTCAGTTATTATACAGAAATTATAACATATGTTAAACAACTATGTTACAGTTTCAAAACAACAGTAAAAAATGGATGCCACAAATGCATGGCAGCGACATGTGTGCATGATGCAAAATGTCATGCTTTTATACATTCAATAAATATTTCAATTATTGTATAGAAATTATAACATATATTAAACAACTATGTAACAGTTTCAATACAACAGTAAAAAATGGATGCCACAAATGCATGGCAGCGACATGTGTGCATGATGCAGAATGTCATGCTTTTATACATTCGATAAATATTTCGTTTATTATATAGAAATTATAACATATATTAAACTGCTATGCAACAGTTTCAATACATCAGTAAACAGGAAATACAACAGTTCTACATTGAGTCACCGTTAAATTCTCAGATTTTATCATTGAGAATTATATTTTTTTCCTGTTTACGCCGACACAAAATTTATACGAGTGTCAGGATATCTTCTATTGCAGCACAAAAATACAGAACAAATGGCCGCTATGTTTCACAAGTTTAATACTTAAGGAGCAAGTGTCATTAATTACGAGTAGTTCCTGGGTGAAGCATTACATAATTAATACGTCTTATTACATAAGGCATAATTTCTTACGTCAATGATGCAACTTTCACAATGTCATCGTTACATAAATAAAAGAAAAAGTTTCGAAGTCGAGGCTTAATTCCACTAAATATCATCGCTAAATTTTTAGCCATTTTCAAGTGTTCATCATTTTTGAAGCTGAAACTTAACACAGAATACAACAAATTTTTCTTAATAGCACCGATGGATGTGGCATGCCAACTGATATGAAAATGAATGATTTCCAGAATAAATCCAACAAGATTTTTTGAGTTTTGAAAAATAATCTAATTATAGCTCCTACGTCACAGGCCAAACATTACATAGTCTGTAAAAATTTTGATTGTTCCTACGTCACGAGCTTCACATTAATTAAATAGTCAGAAATAATTATTGTTTTAATACGTCACGGGCCGATCTTTACAGAGTCGGTAATAAAAAGTTGTTCGATCGTTAGGAGCTCTAAAATTCCGTTCAGCTTGATCTCTCGCGTCCAGCAGCAAATTCAGCCTTAATTATGTCGTCATTTTCTAAATTTTATATATTCAAATATTTTCTTCGCATAGACGTAGGTCGTTTAATAAAAATAACTTCACTTTCCCTTATATACAACAAGTGGTGTGCTATGCAACGCACACAATACAAACAGAATACATGCAGTAAACAGACGGCATATATGCGCTATGCAGGCTTTATACATGAGTGTTCATGCAAATGCACGCGTATATATGAAGGCGCAATAAATTTTACATGCATTTAGGATTCCGTTCCGTCTGCAGAAACAGTGTTCAATTTCCTACAAATATACCTCCGCAGCAGCTGACATTATAACTCTGATGGAAATAATAGGAATTGTTTAGTTTTTTAGATGAATATTGTTAATAATATGTTGGCTATAATTTACAAATTAAAGTTTACACAACCAGTATGACGTTGTTTCGATTGTGGACAAATCTACCAGCCAAATGCACCGAATGAATTTACTACCATAATTTTACTGTTAAAACTCTTATTTTCCAATAAATTTCGATATTTGTATGGAAAACAGAACCTCCATGTGCGATAATAATGTTTTTCTTTCGATGTTCGAGTCGTGAACCATTAATTAAAATTGCTATTTTCGCAACGATGAATATTATGTTACTTTCGTGGACACACCGATCCAATTTACTGGAACACAAACCATTCTTCAGAACCAAAATATCATAACTATCTTCATTAATGTTCCTCTGTAGTGATCTTAATTGCATATTATGCCGAGAAACATTAATGCTCATATTGCATTAATTGTGAGCGATCCAACAATTTGCAAGGCTGCGGAGTTGAGCTCTACGCAGGTTCGTATGTTTTCTTCGTCTTGCATTTCTCGGACATGTGATCTTCAGCGCAGAATTGCCACATCGCGGAATTTGCGTCGGGCGTAGGAGTGATATCATCATAGCAGACGAACCGTCGGGACACGTTCAATACCGCCTGCCTCGTCTGTAGTAACTTCAATAACACCTCTGGGTAATATTAGAGTGGGAGCTTCAGCAACTACTGTCACCTTCAATAACATCGCTGCGTAATATTAGAGTGGGAGCTTCAGCAACTACTGTCACCTTCAATAACATCGCTGCGTAATATTAGAGTGGGAGCTTCAGCAACTATATATGCTAGTACTTTTTTTAGAAATTAATTCCTTCAAAAACATCGCTGCTTAATATTAGAGTGGAAGCAAGCTACTAAAGTCTTTTATGTCCCCATATAAATCTCCTTTCTTCCTTTGTCGCCATAATATTATTTTATCCTAAACTCTTATCGTAACCATTACTACGCATTACCCTAAGAATTAAAGTAGAACTTTATTTGCGTTTGAGTTTGAAGTATTACTTTTTTCTGTGATAATTAAAAAGCTCTTACATTCACGTGAGATATTCCCTCAGCAACAAAATCTCGCCACAATAATGCAGCATAAGAATCTGCCTTTAGAGCTCAATAATTGTTATCTGATCCGATATTTTTAATGATGAATAGATGCAGGTTCTCGCAATGTTGTATAATTTTTAACCTATTAACTTTGTTTCGATAATCTCACACAATTGACAATATATACTGCATTTTCAATAACTTCATTCACAATATTTATGCTAAAATGGGCAATCAGAAAGCAATCTTAATTTTTTAGATTTTAAAAGGTTCCGGAATGTACTTTGAAAAAAATTATATACAACCGAATCAATTTATTTATGCCACTTAAAATAACGACTAAGTAGGAAATTTAAATAGGCAGGCAAATTATTAACGTCTCCATTACTTTGAATGTTTCGAAATTAACGCGAAAACTTGCTTGACTCTTAAACATAATTACAGAAGTAGTTTGAAAGCCGTACTATCTAAAATAGCTACGAGTTATTGGTCTACAGCCCATAAGTTCTGCCTTTTCAAGCCGAACTCACCAATCACTGACAATAAATCGGTCGCTACGTGTACTTAGTCCGCTGCGTGTACTTATGCCGCTAGATGTACTTATGCCGCTAAGTGTACTTAGGCCGCTACGTGCCCTTCGACCGCTACGTGTACATAGGCCGCTACGTGTACTAAGGCCGCTACGTGTACTAAGGCCGCTACGTGTACTTATGCCGCTACGTGGCCTTATGCCGTTACGTGTACCGAGGCCGCTACGTGCACTTGTGCACTTCTACTTCTACTTAAGCGATCTGGGAGTCCGGCGCTTGCTAAGTAGATGGCTTAACGTGTACAATAATGCAATGTTGCAGGACTTAAGCAGCATTAATGAGGTCTCAGAAAATGCATGCCTATAGGCTGCCTGCTAATTCCAGGCCTTGATTGCATTGCCTAGCGCAGCGTCTTGGAAGCGTTCCAGAGCTTTCCTCGTACAGCAGGTTGAATACAAATTTATTATTAATTCTGCTAACGAAATCAATGAAGAAGGAAAAGAAGGTAATTATAAACGATTAATTCAATTTACGAAGAAAGCATGAAATATTACTGTTGGGTTCTTTGGTCTCTCGTCGAGGTTATACTTCAGTATGATAGTTATGAAGATTATTATTATAGTAATTATCAATTCATTGTAACTTATTGGTTTGAAATTATGAATAGTCGATTGAATTCATGATGCGTTGATTGAATTAAACCGGTTAATAAATTCGGTTTGACGTAAATTCATTCAATATTCATTTTTTAAAATTATTATATCATGTGTGTGTAAGTGTTACATTTCCATGCTTCGAAACTCATTTTTTTCAGATTGAATCAATTGATTCATGGTGGCTATATCATAGTGTTGAAAACTTTAATTAACATGGAGGATGCTGCTACATTTTAAAGAAAATAATTCCTGGAGAGGCTGTTGATATTTTTAGGTCAAAAAATTTATACAGAGTTTCAATGTAATCTTGTAACGTGTATCACAACTGCCTACCATATTCATGGCGTTGTAAAACTTGCACTTCGTTCATCCAACTCGTAGCTTTCCAGATTGAATTAAAATTCTTTGTTTATTAGTACAATCCATTACTAAATTGTATTCATGTTGTTTGTTTTTGAAATTGATCATTCACGTTACAGTTTATTTTTTGTCTAATCTAAAGAAAGAGCCTATTTTTTTTATTAATGATATATTTTGTGAACATATCCTATACCTGTTATAGCAGCATTCAATTTTTTTTCATGTATACAAGAAGAATACTTAATTAGTGCAGGTCTAAAAATTAACTCCTATAAATAAAGTATGTTGGTTTTTAACAAAATTCTCAAAAAACCAACAATAAAAATCATATAAAAGCATAAATCATATTATTATTACACTTCTATTACATTTATTCTCGTAATTTTTACTATTATTCCTATTAAAACACGTACAAATATACAAGGAGATATCGTATAGACATTCGCTCCCATACTTTCAAAACTCGCTAAGTGAACGTAAGTATTTACGCGCTATTTTCTTGTCTATGATTGGTGGATTTTGCTTGAAAGGCGGTCAATGATTGGCTGATGAACTTACGATCTCTTAACTTTTTTTGAAAGTATAGGCCCTGGCAGGACCGGGTGGGCCGGAGAGGGAAGTGCCTGTGACGTCGCTGGCGCGGCCAGTCGGTGCTTGTCTCTCGCGCGGGGCGGTCGTGCGGCTGTCGGTCCGTTCCCTGCCCTCGGTTTAACTGCACTGCGGTCTCGGTGATGCTATCCCTTTGAAAACCAGTGGCCAATGTTATTTTTCCGTGCAAAACATTTTGAGGCTTTGTCCGTGCAAAAAAATGCTTTTGTCCGTGCAAACAAAATTTGTCGGTGCAAAACATTTTGAGGCTTTGTCCGCACAAAAAAAAATGTTTTTGTCCGAGCAAACAAAATTTGTCCGTGCAAAAAATTTTGAGGCTTTGTCCGTGCAAAACAAAAAAAAATGTTTATGTCCGTGCAAACATAATTTGTCCGTGCAATACATTTTGAGTCCGTGCAAAACAAAGAAAAATGAGGCTTTTTAAAAGAGCTCCAAAGTCTTCTATGAAGAAAAGAAAACATTAATTCTCTCGTTTTCAAATACTGAATATTCACTGTGTTTAAATTTTTTCTAGTAAATTCATTGTTTCATGAGTAGGTTTTAAAAAATACTATAATATCATGTTATTATATTTTTGATCAGTTGTGCCTGCTTGATCTTTGTTGTTGGTGTAAATTTTCATTCACAAGCTTCCTTATCATCCGATTATGATGTAATATTTTCTAGTTTAAAAGGTTAAATTTGATGACATTCAGAATAATGAAATAATATTTAGGTAATAAATTCTAATAATGAAGTTGCTTTAAGAAGAAATGATCAAAGCCATTTAGTAGATAACAGCACCACCCTTTGTAGATATTTGATATTAAAGAAACAACAATGTTATACGTAAATTATGTCTAATAATATAGAGCACAGACAACACAGTTGTACAGATACATATTCAGTGGAATAAAATAGCGTAAAGACTACACTTTTGTTCGTATATTTAGTGGAATAATATGGAGTAAAGACAATAATGTCGAAATATTCAGAGGAATAATGTAGAGTAAAAAGAACGTTGTTAACATATATTTAGTGGCATAATTTAGATCAAATGCAACACTGTTATAGATGTAGAATAATGTGATTGCCAATACATAAAAGCTGAAATTCATATTTCGCAACTTATTCAGAGGCAACTTGTCTCTCAGCTATTTTTAGCGCATTTTGTCATTTATGAAAATAATGCACTATTGTGCTCGTCATGTCCGTCCGTCCGTGACTTCACGTTTCCGTCCGTTTTGAGAAAATGCGCTCTCATTCACTCGTTGCAGTGAGTACAGAGTAATATTTTTTATTCTATTCTATACAAATAACCCTTTATTCGAGAAGAATATTCATCAAAAGATGACTTTTCCTTTCACCAAAACAATTAAAGGAATTTATGAAACGATGATATTTTTTCACTTCAGAGGCTTAATGCAAAGAAAGAACATCGCACTTGTGAGGCAAAATACGCTGTGCTGAGTGAGCCGTGGTTCAGAACATTTCAGTCTTCGAATATCAGTCTTCGCATAACAAACAAAAAATTACATGTAAAGCGTGAAAACTTCAGTGAGTTAATGTGAATTTTAACACAATGAATTGAAAAATCGTATGATCTTCAATATCTTTCAACAACCTGAAATACACTGGTAGTAAATGCAGAGATGAAAGTTTTGCTGGCTTACAATTAGGTCAAAAGTGCTGCATCATCCAGATAACGGTGAGTAATGGAATCAATTATGCGGCTGTGGTGGTGAAGATAACAGTGCAGGTAGAACTCATAAACCTCATGATGCATGAATTAATGTTAACATAAATTGTCTGTAAGAAGACTTTCTACTTTGCTAGTCTTCTCGGAACTTGTATTGTATATATATCCATGCCAGGATATTGTATAAAATATAATATAGATACTATCCATGATAGGGTTTTGTAAAAAAAAAATATTTTTTTTTGTTTGTAGGGACTGATATAGCGTATTATGTGCCATTCAATAGTTGCAATGATACAGTAAATATTTTCCATGACTGATGCCTAGTATAAATTTATAAAGTTTGCATGGATTGGAAAGAATGGTATTTAAATGTAGCCCTGGGATTTATGAATTAAATTTATATACGCATTCAACGATCATTATTAACATTTCAGTGCAGCAAGGGATAATAGTACAGTAGATTTTGCCACGTGACTATGAGACGAAATTTTTCTGCCTGCGAAAGTTGGTTCGGGGTTCCTTATTTTTTAAAAGTTAGGCAAAAGTTCTTTTAGATAAAATGTAGTTCTATAACGAAACTTGACCTGTCTATAACCTAACCTGCGAAATTCGTCATGAATAATACGACCCTTTTATTTACATTTCAGTGGGTAAAATCTAATTAAGGCTTGGCTGCTCAAAACAATTCTATTCTCCTGCATTAATAAAGAACTTTTACTTTGCATTCTATATTCATTTAATGTGGAACTGTATTCATTGAAAACTTAGAGCACGTTTTGAATTTGAATAGAAAAATAAATTCTGTAAGTTGCTCTCAATTATTTTTAAACATTTTCTAGAATACAATTTACTTTAGATTATTTAAACAAACCTTCCATTTAGATTACTTGAATTCCCAAAAATAAATTCAATTCGGTATCGTTCAAAAATTCAATTATTGACACTAAAAAAAATTCTAACGAACTTTAGCAAACGAAGCAATGTTAGCCGAATTAATTTCAATTAATTTTACACTCAGTTTGATACCTTGATAGTGAGGTTGATCAATAAAAAATTCCATGTTTGGCGAAAAAAAGAACGAAAACTTATTCAATGAAAGTTTCACACCGACACAATCAGTAAGAGTAAATCCAGCGACAATCTCAAGACATCCTTCTGGGAATCTCAAAATATCCTTCATACAAATTCATCTAGGAAGTCTTGTTCAAAGCCAATTATTTCTTCAACTTTTACTGGCACAGCTGTCGCCAGCCTTAATTAGATTTCCGTCATGGTTTCTCTACACTAATTCCAAGTGACACGACTCTAAATTGTGTCGGGTATGTTGCTCAAATCCAGCTTGCAGTTCAGGAAGACTGGACGATATTCAGACCGGCGGCAAGGTCGATGTAGGCAAGTGAGTAATTTGCCGCGCGTGAATTTGCTAGGCTTCGTCCAGGAATATTGCACCGGTGTCCTGGTGTGCGAAATTATAAGGTCGCAGGGTACGTGACTTTACTGAGACTGTTCTAATTAAAATGTATGGAAAGAGGTTATATATATTGTATTATAGCCGACTTGTACACAATTTATATAGTTTTTTCTTTGTATATTTTAATATTTTTAGTTGAGTGTGCCGACTTGTACATAATTTATATATTTTCTTTGAATATTTTTAGGTGTGTGTAAATTTTCACGGTCTCGGAGTGATTGAATACGCAGAAGCTTTTGAAAGAAAATAACAGAGTTTAAGCGAGTATGAAATTGGAGAAGCTATCGTAAACACATAGGTTTCTTTAAAGCACGCGCAACAATTTAAATGTGTAAGAATGCACGGAAGCACATTATAGACAGCTGTAAAAGAATCAGGGCTAGAATTCTGATGGTAATCCAAATGAAGCTTGGAAGATCCCCCAGTTTCGATTCAGAGTTAGTTAAGAAAATGGGTCAACCGCAAATGCACCAGCGTAACCGGATCTCGTCACGGTATGCAAATCGAAGCATGAGTAACTTATTAAACATTCAATCAAATAAAGAACAAAAGAAATAAAAACTGGGACGAATCCAGGTTGCCAACATATACCTCAAGATTAAAATTTACATTTCTGTCGGTGTCAAAATCTTGGGAGTTCACCTGTGTGTTCTAGAATGCTGCCATCATGACGCTACGCATTTTTTTAGCGCATTTTCTCATTTATGTAAAATAGGCGCTATTATGCTCGCCATGTCCGTCCGTCCGTCCGTCTGTCCGTGACTTCACGTACGGACGAGAAAATGCGCTCTCTGTCACTCACTGCATTGAGTACTGATTCAATTTTTTCACTCAGTGTCTATGCCGGTGTCGGTTTTTTCAACAAACTTCTTTTCAAGAAGCTTTCTACAGAGTATCGCGGATAACCATTATATTAACTTCCTTAGAGTCCAATAGATATTTTACTGGACTCTCCAATCGTAGAATATTTAATTCGCACAAATAGATGCTTTCATCTTCATTAATAGAACCTCACAGTCAAAATGTTTTCTAACTTCTGTGCCGTGGAATCGATTGATGTGGATAACCAATCATGCAAATCTCAAGTACAGACCTGTCGCGTGTTAGTATTCGTTCATGTACAATTTGTAGATGAATAATGTGATCAGAACAGATCAATCTACGATAATTGATTGATTGCAGTTGAGACCGCAACATATGATGAAGAGCGAAAAGATTTTTTCCTGGAAAGATGCGTTTTTCGCACACGTATCAATGTGCGAGTTTGTGTTATTCACTTCCGATAGATTTGTGGTTGACAAAAAACAGCAATCGGGAGTTAAGCTGAAATATATTATCAAATAATTATAAGCTATTTCTTGAATTATTCTGCGCGGTAATAGTAGATGAAGAAAAATGTTCGACAGTTGACAGAGATAACACAGGTAAAAATATTCAATCGATATTTAAAAACTACAATCATTTCTTAGAGAGCACTACAAAGACTCTAATAATTTCTACGTGATAAGTTTTCAATGCATTACTCTATGAAAAACGTAATTTTAACCTATCCAAATGAACCCCTCAAGCGATTATTGATTTAATTTCAGTTCATTTTGTACGAGAATTGAATTGGATAATAAACCACATTAACTTCATCTTAAGCATAAATTAAATAAAGTTAATAGGCGAATGCAAGTTGCTGATGCCTCGGCTTACTTTGGAATGAGTGCCATTTGGTTGACTGCTTATGGCAATACACTTGGGTAGCTCATATCGCATATCCTATTTGATTATTGCTCCAGACCAGCAGTGTACATGCATGAACGCGCATATATGCTTAGATGATATTGCTAGCATGGCGTGGGGCTTGAATTTATTAAATTTAGTATAAAATAATAGCACACATAGTTTGAAGGAGTTGATTCCAAATCCGGATTCATCTCTGTGAAATCAATTAATGTAAAGTAATTCGGAACTCTTTAGAATTCTTGTCGTATTCTTCAATTTCAGATGAGCATGGAGCAACGAGTACGTCTTGGTGTAGTTCAATTTCGTTTTACTTAATTAAAGATGAGCTTTTAATGAACACTCCTGGTAAATTTTTTTGTACTCATCTCAAAATTTTGTACTCATCTCAAAATTTTGTACTCATCTCATCAAAAATTTATCTTCCGTAGATCATGATTCAAAGAAAGTGGTACTTTCTTTTCTGTGAAAATATATTCGTAGAAAGATACGCTTAACAATAAAAAATTTAAAACCTTAATTTATAGTTAGGTGAAGCATCTTCAATTACTATTTTTTCGACTAAAACATAATTTTAGACTTCGGTCCAAAGCGATTGGTCCTTATCTCCGTACGAGTTTTCAAATTAGGCCTTGAATTCAGAATTCTGGTTTTCATTAATATCAATGGGAATTTAGACGTTAAAAATCGCATATTTCGGTAGTTGTTGGGAAGCGGTTATAACTATCCAGAGGCATGATTGCATGTGGCTTCATGTAGAATAAAGGCTCAAAAATTTCCAGCTATCTGAATGTGCATAGAGTTTGTGCTTGAAAGCTAATTGGAAATGAAAATTACATTCAACAGAAAATGTAACTGATTTGAGTTCTGCGGTTGAGTGAAGATGCACGATCCAATTTTTACATTTATCTATAAGTAATTGAAATTTATGTGGATTTAAATTCGGCATATTCTAGGATAGACTTGGGGTTTGGACGTAGTACACTGTATATTCAAACTGCATTTTGCGCTGTGCCATACGGCTTGAAAAATCGTTCGCAGGTGGTCATTTAAGAATTCAAAAGAACAGAATTCAGTTGGGACTCGGGAAAAATATTAAATAATTTTTCCCCGCATCCATCGCTTTTTGAAAAGCAGGGCCGTAAGCCCTTCCCGTGATCCCAACAATATTCTTTTCTGTTACAATTCCTTTCAATCTTTCAGGAAGTTCGAGCAAATATCCATCACGAGTGTTAACATTTATTTTTGAGCGCCAAATGCACGCGCAGGGGAATAGTGAAAGGATTTGGACAAGGATTTTTGATTCAGATAGAAAATCGAGATATGCAAGGATTATCTCGATATGACATAAATTCAGACTGGACCTACCCCACTTAAAAACTGGAAAGCCGATCCAATTGGTTTTTTATGCTCCTTGGCACACTTGGCACTATGCCAGCCAGGCAAAATAATGCAGACATCGTCTTTAAAACTTGCGTTCTTCGTGCATTTCCTATGAGGGATATTTCAAAATATAATGAATTTTTTAGGGTGGGAGAAGATGCCAGCTTATCCCGAGTTCATGTGACGGCCTAGTTACGAATATTGCGTTACTTTGTAGCCTCAGAGTTTTAGAAAGTGTGTCGCCTGAAGCACAAGAATTTCTGGAGTTGCGACAACGAGATTATTGCCGGAGGAAGGTCTGGAAATTCACCGTCTGAGTTGCTTACTCGCGAATAATTCAAAAATATTATCTTAAAGCCATTCAATGATATTTATTAAAATATTTCGCTAAATTTATTTCTTCGATAGTTGACGGGATTTATTCCAAAAATTTTTTATGTGAATTGCTATTTTCCGTCTTGCAATTTGAAAAATGAATTTATTAGAATTTAATTTTTCCTCAATAATTTTGTATTTGTTTAGTCTATTATAAATGTTCAGGATACCAAGTTGAAACTTTAAGTACGACCCTGAAGGGATTTTTTCTGAAAATGTGTTGGATTTTTTTTAGCAAATGACTTAATTCTCATTATGTTTGAGGTCATATTTCTTTGGAACATAAATTTAATACAAAATTTAAGCAACATGTAATCATAATTATAGTCTTCAAGTTATTGCATGACAAATTAAACTTCATGAATTCATTAGTAGTAATAATTATTTCCCCCAATATTATATGAACTTCATCAAGTAGAATAAAAAACAATATTTAAGCAACTTAAAGATAAAAAGCACTCTGCGAATCTGTCGTCGTTTTTATCGTACGCAGTAATATTACTATACAGTTATACTTTCAATATCAATCTGTTGTCAGCTATCAAAATAACTACAAATTATGTCAAAAATGACGAGCAAGATTTTTTAGCGACTTTTTCAGCATAACTCCCACGGTTTGTATTTAAAAATCACATTCTAGAAATGATTAGATCGTTAAATAAATTAGTCAAGTTTTCATATTCCAGAATTACTCCGAATTTTATATCCCGTTCCGTTGTATGAAAATATAAAACGTGACTCAGCAAAACCTGTACTCGGTCATCGGAGGAATTTCCCGCTATCTTGCTGCTGGTCGCTCGCGTAATACAAACCGATATATTAATTTCACGTTGTTTGTATTTTTCGCCTAAAATTTTAACGTTGTGAAGAAAAATGTAATAGTTAGAGTTTTTCACTGTCTGCTTGAGTTTACTGTGTTTTGTTGTCGTGTCATCAAGACCAAGTCAGGGGATGTTCGAGTCGAGTTGTCACGAAGAATCACTTCTGTTGGACTTCTTCGGTTTCAACAAAAAGAGACCTTCCTTTTTTTCAGTTTGTGGCTGCTGCTGAGATGTTCACATATAACGCCTGAAAAAATTTTCTTTAGGAAAATATAATATATTTTTGGTGGCCTTTATTTTAAATTATGAAGCGTTGTCAGTATTTAACAGCAGGGTAATTTTCTATGTCATTTCAGTTCGTGGAAAATTCACCTAATTTCTAAACTAAGGAATGTTCATGTAATTTGCACTCATCTATCCACGTATTCACTAAAAGAGCTTTACTATAACGTTCATTTAGTCCCACAATAGCTTCAAATAACTAATATTCAAGGAATATTATTTACGTTACATTTAGCGAACTTAGTTTAATGTTATGACTCCAGGCGCTATAAGACAATGAGCGTCGTGCCCATATGCAGAGCCCAGATGGGACAGTTCTGAAATGAAGATTTTCGCATGCCATGGTTCCGGGTCATTTATCAGGACGTTATTACACTGTAATTGCGTGGTAATGGCTTCACGACCAAGCATTTTTTTATGGGAGACAATTATGATTTATATTCTACCCAAAATTAAAAAGTTATGAGTGATTGAATGTTTGAATTGTGGGAAAAGTTACTGAAAGTATATGCGTAAAAATTCTAAAATCCCTCTCAAAAACAAATGTAAAATATTTCGCTATTAATAAAAATTTTAGGTTGTTTTTTTTTTAGCTGCAGGAATGATTACAAAATAACGAAAGATCTATTTTCTAGACGGAATCCAAAAATCAGGAATGAATAGTAATAATAATTTTAATTCATTGAAAAAATCGCACACTTATGAATACTTTTCGAACACCTGGCAACGGAATGGTATACCTACACATAGAAATCATGCAGTGATCCCAAATCGAAAAGCAGTAGCAAAAAAAAAAAATACTTACATTTATTGAAAAACAACAAAATTCTAAAGTGTTTTAGACTACAGGGGAACGGAATGCTACAATTAAAAATGTAGTGAACCTCCGTACGCAACGCACCATACAAGTAAAATTGAATAACAACCAGACAAGCTTCTGTCTTCCGATACAAAGCTCATCAAAAAAAACTTTTGTTCGAGATTCTTGTGATTCTCCCCGTGCTCGAGAAATTGTTTTAGCTACGCTGTTTTTTATTTGTTTGCATAGCAAGCTGCCAAAATTGGTACAAATCTTTTGGGAGAAGGGGCCGAGTTTATTAAGAAACTCGAGTGTTTGCAGTTTTGTTTTCGAGCGGCCACGCTGTGTTTCTTTCAAGGACAATCATCCTTGAAGTAAATTCACTTTCTTTTACGAATTGATTTCAGACTCGCAACTTCTTGCTCCCCTTCTGGTCAAATTGCGCTATAGGGTCCAATAAATGCGGTGTTCAATATTTATAAAAATAAAGAGCAAAAAAAAAATAAATAAGAGTATAATAAAAAATAAATTAAATATATAACGAGTGTCCCAATTAGCACACAATTTTTTCGATCTATATTTTGATCTTACAGCCTTTTCTCATCAATTCTGGAAACAGAAATTTTAATGTGATCCGTCATTTGTGTCATTAGACTGTGCTAGATTAAATATTCAGTTGCTTTTGCTTGCTATAGTATTCGTTCCGTGATTTGTGTCATCTGACTGTGTTCGATAAAATATTCAGCTTCTTATGCTTGGTAGAGTATTCGTTCCACCATTTGTGTCATCTGACTGTTATATAAAATCGTCGTAAGCGATCGTGCCGGAAGTGTGCTCCGGTTGTGCGGAGCGCACCGACCACCGGAAGCACAGATCCGCGCTCTGAACATTGACCGGAAGTGACTGATCTCGGAAATGATTCACCGTTGCATTGCCGGAGGGATGATGAGGGATGAATATTGAAGGCATACAAGCTTACTAATTGAAAATCAATTTAAAAAGTGATTGAATATTCATAAATAAATCTTGATCACTAAAAGAAGTGTAAAACTAAAATTGCTTAATTTAAATAATGGCTTCCTGATATGATAAGTAAAGAGATGAATGCAAATCATATTTCCTTTACTTTCGTAAGTGAAATTTATGCTCCCGTGTCGTAAAAATTCCTGTTTTGCTAGCCCTGAATCAACGTTTATAGCATAGCAAAGGATTTTCAAGTTTTTCAAAATATTCAGCTCAATCAATCACTTCAAATTGTCAAAAGTGCAACAAAAATATTTTATATTGCGAAAAATATGCTCCGATGTTTTTCGTTTTTTTCCAATAAATGCTCATTGGTGTGACCTGATTAGATAAAGATATTTCAGACGAAGAGATTTGCAGCACAGTAACGGAAGTTCACGAACCAAATCAATGACAATTATTTCTATTTCTGCCCTGACCGGAGTTATCAAGTACAAGAAAGACCAGTTATATAAAAAAATTTACAAATATGGCTTTGAGTGGTACGTACAAAGTTTGTTTTTATTCACCAATAGCATGTATCAGTATTCACGATATTCATGGAAAAAATATATCCGTGCAACATTGCCTAGAGGACGCTACTCAGTTTTACAGGTGCGACAAAAGCAGAAAAACTGAAGCTCAGTTTACGTTTGTTTGTTTGGACAACAATTGCAAAACTGCCAAACGAGCGATGGAAACGCATCGATTACGACGTTCATGGTCACAGCAACGGATACGTCGCCTCAAACATTGCACAACAAAACCTTCACAAAAGTTTTCTTAGGGTAAAAGTTTAGCAAAATTGCACGTTTCTATTTTTTTCGTTTATTTCCTGACGTCATCGTACAAAAGCAATTGGTCCTGAACTGCAAGAGTGGTCTGGTGAGCCAGCAATGCTCCTGCAATGCTCGTATTTTTCCCCAGCATTGTATTTCAAAGGAGACAAAGCACTTTATTTTTTTAACAGCAAATAGTGTCCTCTTTGGTTACTCCTATAAAGCAAGCGTTTATGCAATACAGGCCAACTATAAAGTCATTTCGAATTGTTAAATTTTAGGTCGATATTAGGTATGCCATTTCGAATTAGTTAAGGATTGAAAATAAAATCGTTTATAATTATAGGTATTGATTTTGTTCTTCTTCCGCACCAACTTCAAACTTCTATAACCGGTAAATTGAAAATGCGCATTCAAACTGAATTTCTCTAATCAGAGAGGAAACATGGAAATTCCTTGTTCTTGTGCAAAATAAACATCAAGATAATTTCTTACAATCAGAAGATACTCCCTCATTTTCTGTCCAAGTACGAATACATAAAAGACTAGAGTTAACAATCAAATGTTGAGCGTAAAAAGCATTGAGCAATCTAATTAAAATCAATTCCTTCAGCCGCGTCATTCATAGCCCAATACATCTGTAATTGCATGCACTAGCACATAAACTTTCTTCGTGTCAAAGAGGTGAGTAATATCCTTCAAACATTTTTACTCAAGACTTGTAGCCTTGATTAAAACAAAACTTCCAGCGCTCACTTCTCCAAACTTGAGTTTGTTTAACCAGCGTTCAGAATCAGCAGGCGTGCTGAGTTGCCTCTGTTATTGCAATGCAAGTTTGTACACTTCGTAATGAGGCACATATATGAGTGCATTATTTACTGAACACTTCACATGCAATGACAGTTAATTTCGTGTCAATAAGCATTATATAGTATATATTACTGTATTACAATGTCGTTTACTGAGAGAACGTATTTAGAGTTTTTCTCGAACGTCGTCGACAAAATTATACTGAAATGATGTAATGGTTAGGCTGACGATAGCATTGGAAAATTTTCTTTTCGATTGAAGATGTTTTACCTGTCGAAATCAGGATGAAATGGCAGGTATAATACATTGACACGTGCATGATTAAAATCTTTGAATCTGTAGATGAATCGAAATTTACAAAACGACTGTTCGTTGCCATCACTTTTTTGCTTAAAGCTTCATCACCTAACAGACATATGAAAACTTAATATTCAGGATTCATATAAATCAAAAGTTTAGTTTTTAAAATTTCAGAGCAAACGTTATGATTTTGTGTTGACTATTATTTGAATCAGATACGCGTATTTTAATTACTTTCAAAATAGCTTCGTATTAATACCATTCCATAAATCAGTTATTCCCATAAGGCATATATTCTCATATAAGTCATTAATAACGTGAGACATTATTCAATTAGGCTACATTACGAACAATTTGTATGCGGGCCAACGTTGGTCGCCACTAACCGCTTTATCTCAAACAATTATTTTACGAGGCTCTTTCTTCAGTAGCCCTCAACGTCCGCGTAACTGGTAGACGTCAACAGCCTGGGCGACCCTACCAACTGTGCACTTACCCAGCTCATGTATAAGAGGGCGTTATTTTGTGATAATTTTGTGATAGTTTATTGGCAAAGTGCGGGAAGTTTCGGGGAAAATTCATATCAGTTCAATGATCGTGAGCAAGCTTTTAAGGGTAATTCTGGGTACAGTTTTCGGGTGGACTATTAAATTAGAAAAAGATTGTGTGAAGTTGGTAGGTTTTGAGGAGTAGAAAATTATGCACAAACTACATTGACTTGTGGATGTTCCTGAATAATGAATATTGTTCTCATAAATTTCAAACAATAATAAAGATTAGGCAGAATCTTTAAGTTGTAAAGAACAGAACAGACTGTGCGATAAGTGTCATGTCGTATCACTCCCCAAATTCTGACCGAGCAGAATTATTTATTGAACAAATCGTCGGAAAATGATCGTGTTGACACGCATTGAGCAATTCCCTTAACGCCAACTTGACTTCAAGTTCCTAACCGGGTATTCAAAATGACTGGAATTGAAACGAATTTGTTTGACGAATTCAACTGAAAATCACTTTTCCATGGGTGGCTGAGCACCACAGTTCAAAAGAATCATTTACCGCTACCAACAAATTTATTTATATAACTGCTTTTGAACTTATGCTAGATTTCTAGCAATCGAAACGGAAACAGTATCCATAGTGAATTTGAATTACAAACAACAGATCAAAGCACATAAATTTCCGTACTTTATCAGCGGTCTTTTATCTTTTAATTGAAACACTGGACTTTTGAGCAAAAAAATGTTAAATAATAATATTGAACGATGTACCAATGGTAATTTCCACCAGTCGAGGCTTTCTTTGAAATTTATTGAGTATTCACATATTGTTTTGATTATATAATTGAATTGAAGCTTTGCTAACAATCAATAATTTTTATTTCCATTGTCAATTGAGTAAATTTGGCAAAAAGTGTTTGCGAAATTGAATAAATTATGAAATTTTCTTTATCATATCGTCAGGGAAGCGTAGGTAATTAAAATATTTTGTGGTTGCAAATATAGTTCCAGTGTATTACTGTCCTTGAGAATTTGTGCTCATGTAATATAATAAGTAATAGCTAGTAAAAATTATAGTGCCGTAATTATAAGTAAAAATCGTCATGAATTGGTATCTAATGTCAGTTTTCGTATCCCATGGAGCTGCGTCATTTGTAATAATTCATTCAAAGCGTTCCTATACGCCTTCACTTAATTATGCATTTTTGGGGATATTTCAAATAATATTAATATTTTGATCTATTTTTATCGCATTTTCTCATGTATGGAAACAAAGACGCTATTGTGCTAGTAATGTGCTTCCGTCCGTCTGTCTTTCCGTCCGTGACTTCACGTTTTCGTCGACGAGAAAATGCGCTCTCTGTCACTCACTGCAGTGAGTGCTGAGTTATATTTTATATAACATTATTATCCCAATTTTGATCCCATTTGATCCTTTAACCTTTCTGCAACACGCGCTCTAATACTGTTCATGGCGTAGTGCACATGTTGCCTGGAGCTTTAGTATATTTTTAGGCTCAATGATGATTTCGACACCTCGCGCATTTAAATTTTTTTCCATACTCGTTCCTGCAAGTTCACGCATATTTTTGCCCGCCTTAATCATATTTTAAAATGCTCACATTCTAAGGGCACTGCGTTCACGAAAGTGCCTAATATATTTGTGTTAACTGAGATGGAGCAATGATATGTTTGTGTTAACTGAGATGAGGCCGTGATATGTTTATGTTTACTGACATTTCCTTTACCCAACTCTCGTATGGTTGATACCACAATATTCGGTATGCAAACGGCGAAGGAAAGACGCCGAATCTGCGCGTTTAAGTTTTTGCGAGGAAATGGTAATTGGAGTCCCGTCCTCGTAAACATTGTTGGCATGTTTGCGTGTTGTGCAAACCCAGAGACGCCTTGTGAGATACGCAAAAATTTAAAATTTAAATCGTAGAATCTATCCAAAAGCTAAGCAAAAATTGTTTGAATTTGAAAACAATGAAGCAAAATTCTTCGCTAACTCGCGTATACTTAGAGGAATATTTTATCCTATATTAATAAAAAGAGAAAAAATATCTGTAGAAATTTCGGGCGCATTTGTGAACAAATGTTTATTTGGAGGAATAACGTTTCAAATTTCACAATAGCATTTCTTACAACTCAGGGCAATTAAAGCTTAGATTTCTGATGTCCAATAAAAATTTTCATCGCTCAAGGCCATCAAAGTTTGTGCATCTACTGAGTGATGGTTATTACGGAAGGGTGTAAATATACGGTTGGTCAATCTTTGTCCACTATTATTCTAAAAAATTGGATCAGTACTCATTGCAGCGAGTGACAGATAGCACATTTTTTCCTCCGTCCGTCCGTGAAGTTACGGACAGACAGAGAGACGGACAGACGGACGGACAGACATGACTAGCACGATAGCGCCTTTTTTCAATAAATGAGAAAATGCGCTAAAAAGGATCAGAAAAATCAGTCGTGTTCCTTAAGTTATTGGGGAACTAACAAATGATATGGGCAAATATAATGTTTGAAAAAAATTGTGTGAAAAGTGAATTGCAAAAAAATACTGCATTTTTATTCAGTAATGACCCAGGTTTTAATTTCCGGTCATTTAAACTGAAATAAAACATATTTCTGCTACCAAAATTTATTTCCATAAACCGTAGCAGCAAATCAGCGTACAAATCTGAAGGCCCTTGTTAGCGGTTTCTTCTTGGAGTGGCAAAGGAAAATCCTTAGTATATCCAGTTAAGATTTATGCTCGTAGGTCTTTGATCCGGTTAGAATCCCGTGATCTGCAAAAAAATAGCCAACACCTTCCTGAAATCTTGGGCCATTTTTCAGTGAAACGACCAAACGAGACTCAACAGCAACTATGCGAACTATAGTTAGGGGATCTGAAAGTCTGAGGCTGATTTGCTTGCTGAATTTCACGTATCACGACTTCACATGTGGTGATTTTTCAAGGCTGAGACTTCACTGTAGTATTGCCAAGCTAATATATGCCAAGCGACTGGACTGTAAATTGTCTAATGTGAATGTTTCAGGTCCAGCGATATAACAGATAATGAAGGTTCGGCAGCCTAAATCTAAGGGTTGCTTAACTCACGCGTTGAAATTTTAATGGCAAACTATCAAAATTTATAACCAAATTCCCGAGGTAAAACGTCACAAAAGCTTAGAAATATATCTAAATCATTCGCTTGCAGTTTTTTGAGGTATTCTAGTGTTTACTATGCATCACAAGTCATTATTTGGCAATTCGATTCGCTAATTTTAACCAGTAAAACGAATGAAGCCAAGGAAATTCGGTCTATAAATTTCATAAATATGAACTTATAATTTCAAAATATCCGCCGAGTTTCGTACACCGCAGAATTCCACACATCTTTGGAATTTTTTTTTTGCACTTAAACTTCTGCTTTTATGGTTTCACATCCGAGCTAAATTTGACGGTCGCAAGTTGAAAACTTCGCTAAAATCATTTCCACATGATCGAAGTATTTAAATTTATACATTTGTAATAACAAATCTTGTCACTTGCAAGGCAAGAGCTATCATTGGTCTGGCAACTATTGCCGAATGTTGTGCATAGTCCTATATTAATTTCTGATGAATCGCTGATGGTAGAGTTATTTCCAGTCTCAAAATTTTGATTAAACCAGGACAATTATCACGTTGAATGTAGTCCGACTGTGATTTTAGTTTTAAAGGAAAATGTGAAGATAATTTTACACATGACTGTTGATCTCTACTTAGCTGTGCTCACAATTCGATCCTTCCAGAGAAAGTAGCGGAGGACAGGCAGGGAAACGCCGTTTCCCAGAAAAAAAATAAACTGCGTAATTTTTTTCCTTTTTTCCCAGCAGCACAAAAAAAATGCGCTGCACCTGTTTTTTATCGTGATCTGGAGGTAGGCAGTGGAGAGCAAAAAGATTTCACCATAAAATTGAACATTTTAATTTAGTTTTCTCAAATTAATTTTAAAAATTGAAAAGAATTGGTTTGCAGTAGTCTGGAATGTGATAAACTTCTGAAAAAGTTGCGATGATCTGAATTTCTGGAAATAAAAATATTTACATGGAAGCAAATGAAGAGTTCATTGCTTCTCTGTTTTGCTTCGACAAGTGGATTATTGCGCTGTTTTCAGGTGATTTAAGACTGACAAGGAAGCAATTTTTTGCATTTAACCAAAAATCTTCTTTTCTAATTCCAGAATAGATTTCCTGTTTGTTAAGCCAATTAACTCCACACATTCCATTGCTATAAATGTCACATATTTTTGAAAGAAAGTAATGGTAAAGAGAGTTTTTGCTGGAGCTTCAAGCTCTCGTGCGAGAGCTCGTTGACAATCTTGTATTGGTTATTGACGATTAATCAAAACTTTTCAGCCGGGAAACTTGGAAGAAATTCAAGTAAATAAATGTATACAGGTACCTAATGAGCAATGTAAGATTTCTAAATTCACTTACTAATTTCTTAATTAGATGGAATAATTTTTACAAGCAGATGATATGTTTCGGTGGTTTCAAAATCTAATTATTTTCTGGAATAGAAAATGATCGAAATTGTTTATAAAGTCTCTTGACAAAGATGCGAATTACACAATCATATATGTCATTTAATATTTATACGATCTCCTACAGATTATAACAAAACTTTTTCCAGAGCCCAGCTTAAGAGATTGCTAGACTAGCGGCACGATATCGTTATGTTCGTCAGGCAGCGCGACAAAGACGCGCACTGTACATAATCATATATATCATTTAATATTTTCACAATCTCCTACAGATTATAAAAAAACTTTCACATAACCCAACTTAAGAGATTGCTCGGCTAGCGGCACGATATCGTTATGTTCGTCAGGCAGCGCGACAAAGACGCGCTCTGGCAAGCCGCTATCACCGGACGCGCGGGCGTCCAAGCGATGCCTCGCTGGACAAGACAGTCTGCACTCATGGAAAAAATTGAGCAGCGCAAACAACAAAATTTAACATTTTTTTTTCAGAGGAGCTCTTCGATTGTTAATGTTGCTGAGGCACGAATTAAATGTCTTCGAAAAAATTGATCATGGGTGATTTTTCTTTTCATTACGAGTACATCGTTAAATTCCCAATAAAAATATGTTGAGTGACAATGAAATTTAAAAAATAGAAAACTGACGCAAAAATTTGCGTAGGTTTATTTAGTTTAAAAAAATTATCAAAAACTTTATGCAGTCATTAGGTTATGCAGTGCAACAAAGTTCAAATTCCGCTACAACTAATGCTTATCAGTGCAGAAACCACTAAATTGCATTTATAAATTTCGTAACCTAAAAATCAATAAGCAGCCAGTTATGATCAAAATCAGTATAAAATCCTACACAATTGCAGAAGTTAGAACAATGATTTGAGTTTTTCTAAGAATTTACATAGTAAAACTCCAAAATGGTTCAGCAAAATGTGCCACTTGAGTCTCTGCATATTATAACCTGCAATCACTAACAGCCCTAATGAAATTTTTGTCGGTGTTCCAATTTGGCATTATTGCTTTAGGCGCTGTGGTGGCAGGGCTGTACGAGCTCAATTCTTCATGGGGATCGATGGCGCTCATCACAAGCGTACGCAGTAATTTTCAGCACGCGATCGTCAATTTAGTCAATAAATCAACAACTAAAAAATGTATTGCCAAAATTCTAAAAAAATATTTCCTCAAGTTTAGTGCCGAAATCTTATTTTTCGTAGTATTATTATATCAAATGCTCAAATTTCGCGGGAAAAGGAGTTATACTAAAATGAATAAATTCAATATTTCGAAATTCACTAATTATTCATATCTTTGTTCCTTTTATTATTAGTAAGAGTAATAGTGATAGCGGTG
Organism: Hyalella azteca; assembly: GCF_000764305.2. Classification (NCBI taxonomy): domain Eukaryota; kingdom Metazoa; phylum Arthropoda; class Malacostraca; order Amphipoda; family Hyalellidae; genus Hyalella; species Hyalella azteca. Next base: position 65,806 of record NW_025936767.1, on the reverse strand, counting down.
TCAGCGTTTAATAGGTCAAATATGGCCTATCGGTGATTCCTAAGATCGCAAAATTCTCGCAGCTTGCTGGTGTTTCGAGCCTGCAAATTAGTGCTATACAATCTTACTATTCTTAACTTTCCGACCACCTGTCTGATTTTGACCGGAACTGTCAGAGAAACTGTGATCGAACACACAACTCACTCATGCTACCATGTTTCTTGCGACATGTAACAAATCGGCCACCCTGTCTATTCAATAAAAATCAGATTTAAATTCAACTTTCAAGGCTGAAATTTACAATACGGGTCGATTTCAGGCTGACTGTCAGGTCACAAGTGAATGCACAGTTGCATAGAAAGCAACTAATTTTGGCAAATGAATCCAAACCTCATTGTAACCTTTCAACATCGCAAATTCAAAACAAATAAATAGGCTCTAATACGATAGAGAATTATGAATAATATTTGTCTTCGAAATGCTTGAAAAATAATGCACTTCATTGAAAACGTTGTCTGAAAGTGTGTTTAATTAATTAAAAGATGTCACATCGTTTAAAGCTATATCCAAGTAGGAATTATTTAAGCCAACATTAAAGTTTCCCGCATATTCAAATCGTCATTAACATATGCATTTTAAATATTACCATTATTTGCGAGTTTAATGTGCACACGTAAACGTGTTACTGCTCGTAAAATTGCTTTATTGATTTAACTTCGTCGCAAAACACAATGCTTCAATAGTGAACGCTTGAGAGCTAATTGTGAATTTGAACGAATTTTACAATTGTGTTTTCCTTTTGAGTATCGGATTATCATTTCTCGCATTTTTGTTCGTTCATGACGTATTTGTTTATTAATTTTGCTTGATGTTTACTCGAATCTATTTTGGTGCACTCGAGCTAATTTGCGCATTGAATTTCATTTTTGTTTGTTCATTATACTTTACAGATTGGATGCTTCGATTTCATTGTAATTATATCAAACTATAATTTCCACGATCACGGACCGAGCATGAATTATCCTGAATTTCCTACTGGCAGCATTATTCGATTCATAGATATTTTTAAAAGTAGAAATATTTATATTTATTCCATCGTAAAAATTTTGTTGTTAGAAGGCATCCTAACATCGTTATAATTCTGAATTAAAACATTTTAATAAGAATGACAAAATCTTAAAGGTTATTCCTCTCAAAGGCAATAAGTTAAACTGGAGTATAAACCATTTTAAGATATATATGTCCTACAAATTTTTTGGTAATTCTACAGATTGAAGGAGCTAATCGCAGTTGAAAAATTTATTAAATATGGTTACTACAAAAAAAAATTAGTTGCAATTCAAATTCAAGAATGCAAATGTAAAGGATAATTAACCCAACTTTAATTTAAAATTATTTTAACTAATTAATTTAACTAATATAATTGAAACTGCTACTTCTGTCATTAAAAACATGTGGGAAGTGCGTCAAGTTCTTATTCCGGGACAAAACTTTAATTTAATGCCCAAATTTTGATTAATGGGCATTTTAGAAAATAATGTTATGTGTGGAACGATGTTTATATTATTTGTATTTGGTAGAGGCATGAAAGCTTGGCATTAAACACAAACTAGAGGCTGTGTGAGTCATTTTAGGAGGAAATTTTAAGTGATTATCATATAGTAACTTGCTTGCTAAAGGGTTAATCCAGCGTTGAAAGTTAACAAATTAAATCAAAACAACAATATGGCTGTAATTTAGAACTTCAAAAATTCGAAATGTTGGAATATATAAGATCAGAAAGAAATGCAAAATCTGTCTTAGACAAATATTCGATTTTGTCATCACATTATCGTGTCTAGAATTTCTTTGTTGTTATCGATTTGCGGATGCCATAACATACGTAAGTCTGGCAAAATGTTAGCGGCAAAATTTGCAACACAATTGTGAGGCAGTAAAACGTCATTTATGCACGCAATAAGAGAAGTTTGCTCCTGCTTATCATCCCTCCTTTAGCCGAGCAAAGTTCACTGATCGATGATCGATGTAAGTTCATCGATCAAACTTATCGTCTAAGCTCAAATCGGTGGATGTGAGCTTCCACGTTGCCGGAAGGCAATTAACATTTTTATCACATAAGCAGTCTGTGTTTTAATTCAATATGTTTCAGTAACTTCTCATTCAAATTAATCACCTTCTTTTTCGTTTTGTTTCCGCCCAATTTTTTTTCCAAACGAATGACAATTACATTCAGATCAGTTCCGTCATTTATTAACGAGCAGCCACTGGCATTCCGTGTGTTAAGTAGGCCAGGAATTGCAAACCTTTGTGCTCCTGCTCTCCTAAATATGAACCATATTTTTGAACACTTCGTTAGTCATTTTATCAGATAACTTTTAGTCCCTGCATTACGGTTGCAGCGTCACTAGCTCCTACCCAGGTCTCTGCTCTCTATATCCTAAAGTTTTGACTTAACATTCTTAACTTCTATCACTAGTACTGCAGTAACTGACCAAAGCCAATTGCCGCATGCTTTCAACCATTTTCCAATGTACCTGTCCCTGAATATAGTCTAATTAGAAAAATATTTCATTTAAACCACACCAATACCTCCAATGTTCAAGCCATCAAATCAGACAACGTGTTTGTCCCACCCGCTAGCACCGTAACACTATTAAAAAAGAAAAACTAAGGATGGATATATCTCACATCAATAAATTATTTTCCTTTTGAATGAAATGATTTTCGTAATATATACTACACTAAATAATTTGAGGATTTAGTACAGAAAATATAAATAACATATGCTAATTTTAACGCTAAAAATTTCTGAAAAAACTACAGGTCTTGATGGCCTCGTTGGTCAAAGAGCTGCGTTGACGTTTAAGTTTTATTGTCAAAGGCAGTGCAGGATTCTCGCAGGAGTCACTGCAAATAAGGGAAGTTATAAACATGCCGGGGGCTTGAAGAAAGAACTAGACCAGCATTCTAGGTGTCTAGAGTGGCCATTACAAGCTACACTAATGGCCAGGCAGGCCGTTAGCGCCGAGAAGCTCCATTGCATTTGCATTGGGTTTGCAAACGACTGCTGCAATCAAGAAGGTTTCGTCTAATGTCTCAAAAAAAGTTAGATGTGTCGAGGTCATTTGATGTTAACTTTCGTTGATTTCTTATATCACTAAAAAAATTAAAAAGACCACTTTACTTCCGCATCTAAATTTTTCAGTATGGGTTTATTTTTTCTGTATTTGCAACTGTGAATAAAACTTGATGATCGTCTTAGCTGTTATTCACTGAAATTTCGAAAAAAGTATGCGCCGTCACTGCCATTAAAATTAACGAAAATTAGTGTTCTTGCTCAAAAAAACTGTGAATAGAAGAAATTACATGGATAATATTTTATATAGTATATTGTTAACGAATGTTCCTTGAAGCTGTCATATGGTAAAAAAGTGTCAAAAGTTTTATCGCAATTATTTTGATTCCTTTTCTTTTTATGCTGTGTAATTGAATCGCATTTTATCATAAATTTAACACGAATTATCTTATTTTCCAGTCTCGTGAAAGGGAAGGAACATGAAGCTCAAAATGCTACAACTCCTCGCTCTCTTCATCAGCTCGTCAATAGTGTCTTGCAAAAGTGAGTAAATAAATAATTGTGTGAATGTGGATACTGAATAGATAATTAAATGATCTGTGTATACTCAGCGCAACAATTGAGACTTTGTCCAAACATCGACGCATTTTTGCACTATTGCGGGTCATCCAGACTCAGTTTTGTCAGGCAAAGGGCGTATCAAAACCATCATCTAACAAACGACTTGGAATGTCATTCAAGCCAAATTTGAATTAGAGGCACGATAGGATAATCAGAGTATTTTTTTGTATTAATGTATTTTTAAGTATTAAAGTACTTCTTAGGATTAAAGTATTTTTAAGTATTAAAGTAATTCTTAGAAAACTATCATCTAACAAACGAATTGGAACGTCAATCAAGCCAAATTTGAATTAGAGGCGCGATAGGATAATCTCATTAATTTCTTGTAAAATGTTAGCATTTGGATGGTGATGGTATATTTAACGCTCACATGACCTCAATGAGTATCATTCCTCATTGGTGCCGATGAAGATGACGACCATGCTTGAAATTGGTCACAATTCGCGTTTATATTTTCGGTAAATTAGACGTATCGAACCTCAAAGCTATAAATATAGAGGAGTTTTCTAAAAGAAATATTTATGAAACTTTTACGTTTGATAATGGATGAGCTAATACACTTAAACTAAACAAAGCATCACTGTTTTCAAAACAGTTCGCAACACTGCTGCCTTTCACATAATCTTACAACTGAGATGTTGTTCAGGGGTAATCATTATTTATAGGATAAATATTACTTTTTTTCACGAAACTTACTAACTCGTTGATAGAGGATGAGACTCATCTATGCTTACCAGTTGCATTGCTAATCTTGAACAAATTTGAACTTGAGATAAATGCAAGGATGAACGAAATTTTCTATAATTCTTATAAGTCCTGGTTATAATAATTCAACGTACAAAGCTTTCGACAAAAAATTACCAATAATTTTTATTCTTATTATACGTTGCCATTAACTATGCCTCTAAAATAGACTATAATTACAATTACCTGAATATATTATAATAAATAATTTTATTTCAACAATTTTATGTTGTAAGTAGTTTGATGTTATACTCACAGGCCTGCCGTCCACGGGTGATACGGTGTGTGAAATTCGCCACTTGTTGCCGGAAGCGAACATCGCCAACAACTAATTACGATTATCTGTACATATTATAATATATAAGTCTATTTCAACAACGTTATGTTGTAACACAATGTTATACTCACAGGCCCGACGGGAGATCCGGTGTGGGAGATACGCCACTTGTTGCCGGAAGCGAACATCGCCAACAATTCCGTGACGAACGTGACGGTACAAGTCCTGTCTCTTATACACATCTANCAGGTGTGTGATTAACTACACGATTAGATGAGCCTACCCTGCCTCTTCCGGCACCTTGCTGATCATCAGGTCAGTGATCAGGTGTGTGATTAACTACACGATTAGATGAGCGACGTCTCACCTTAAATTAATTATCTTGCTAAATTATTGCTTAGAAATAATTAAATGAGCGATGTCTCCGGATGTCTCATCTGAAATCAAGTAGATGACTAGATTATCATAAAAAATTTCCTGACCTTTAAGTACAAATTATTTAGATAATTAAATGAACTATGTCTCGCAACCTTTTGCCTTGAATTTATTAGATGATTGATAACTGATGATCTAATCAATCTCTTACGTTTTGAGTCATCTCTCATACATCAGGTCGCTTGTCAGATTACTGGTCATTCATCAGATTACTGGTCATTCATCAGATTACTGGTCATTCATCCAATCAGATTACTGGCCTTCATTCATCCAATCACCTTGCCCTGATCGGGCTTTTTAGGGCTTTAATTAAAGATCATATGAACAGCAAAATTTCTGTTTGGAAAATCGTTTTTAAAACTTCTCGCAGCCTCATCAGTGATCATGGGCTTGTTTTCTAAAAAAAATTGCGCTGTCGCATGCCTTTTAATCCATCATAAGGCCTCTAACATAACAAATCTAATTTGAAATATCCCATTGGCATTCAGTGAAATTGAGTTAATCACAAATATTAGAAAGTGATTACAATTTATTGTTCGCCTTTCAATCATAGTTCAAGATTTGCCTCGGCGTATGATCGGTGAAAATCACGGCATCGATCACTAAAGATTGCATCGATCATTTATAGCCTAAGAACAAGCGAGCATTGCATGGTTATTACGGTTTTCGGGATATTCATATTATCCAGGTTAATTTTTTCTGATCTATAAAATATTTTTATTGCAAAGTCAAAGATCGCGTACTATTTCAAGGAGGAATCCCCTTCAAAAAAACTTATCAATGTCAATGTAAAATTAATATTTAAAATGTCGATTGTGAATCAAATGGACATTTTGCAAAGTTGCCTTCTAAAATTTTTAGCGAAAACCCTCGCATTCATCCACTCACGAGAACCAGCTATCATCTATGCGATGTGACGATGTTCAAACATAATTCATTTTGCACATACAGATCAATAACCTTGAGAATCGTATATTGATACATGAAAACTGTATTTATTTACCAGAATTAGAGCACGATCGTTCATGCAATTGTAAAAAAATTAAAGGCATTGTCTGTGCACGGATACTTCTAATTATCGTGGGAACCTGCGACGTCATTCCCGTTTTTGTACTACGGAAAAAATATCTTCAGGTGTCGTGGTTTCGGCGCCGTGACTGGCATATTCTCACGACCGGCGTGTACACCTACACGACGGACGAGCGGTTCACGGTACTGCATCCTGAGGAGAGTGACGACTGGACCTTGCAGATCAAATACACGACAAGTCGTGATAACGGCACATACGAGTGTCAGGTAAAACATGACTATTTTCTAATGTCGTGTCAATGAAAACATTACGAGTCGTGATAACGGCACATACGAGTGTCAGGTAAAACATAACTATTGTCTAATGTCGTGTCAATAAAAACATTACGAGTCGTGATAACGGCACGTACGAGTGTCAGGTAAAACATAACTATTGTCTAATGTCGTGTCAATAAAAAATAACTATTGTCTAATCTCGTGTCAATAAAAACATTACGAGTCGTGGTAACGGCACATACGAGTGTCAGGTAAACCATAACTATTGTCTAATGTCGTGTCAATAAAAACATTACGAGTCGTGATAACGGAACGTAAAGATGAGAGCTATGTAAGAATTATAATTTATTAATGTCGTCAAAAATTAAAACTATTAAGAATATTTACAACAGAATTAACTGAAACTTAGAAATATTATAAAAATATTGCAGCTGTCGACGGGGACTGGCGTGATCTCTCAGTTCGTGAACTTGGATGTGATCGTCCCGAATTATCATTGCTTATCATTGCTTAAAATCGTGAAAAATAAAACTATGAGGAGTATTTACTATATAATTAACTGAAACTTAGAAATATTATAAAAATATTGCAGCTGTCGACGGGGACTGGCGTGATCTCTCAGTTCGTGAACTTGGATGTGGTCGTCCCGAAAGCCGTGATCCTCGGCAGCAAAGACTACCACGTGCAGCTCGGCTCGACCATCCGGCTTGTCTGCGTCATCGAAGACGTGAGTCTCGCATTAAATAATTATTTTGAATGAGTTTACTGTAAAAAACGTTCTTCGAGTTGACGCGTGTGGTAGCGGGTAAATTTTTGGCCGCTCTGTTAGTTTCAAGTTGCCGCAATTATCTGACTATGACTGAAGATGAAATGTATGGAACGCATCTTTTGTAAGGACGTGTGGATCATTGGTCTGTAGTTGGGTTCCACTCTGAAGTCTTATCATTGACATAGTGTTAGCATTTTTGCAAGCTGTAATTGTATATCCATTAACATGACCATTGTGAAAGCCTCTCATAATCAAAGGATTAAGTAAATACGTTAATTGTCCCTTTTATATTTCCCACTGTGTAATTCCTAAACCTCGTATGTTAGGGCCGGCGAACAGAGACCCTCGATATTTGAATGTAGCTAGTCATGCCGCTACAGTGTGTGAGAGGTTTTAATTAAACGATTGAAGATACGTAGTAAATTTCATTTAATTGAATTGCGTGAAGTACAAAGGCATTCATGTTGGGTTAGGCACGGTTTAAAGAATTTGATCACTTGTTGATCTGTTATTACGATTCCACTAGTAATGCTAAATCATAATTGGCCTTCATATTGAGAGTCACACGGATGAAATTATTGCCCGAAATTATATTTACTGTAAATGCTTAGGTAACATTTTTTATTTGTTATTATATAGTTATTAAAAGTTATTCTTCAGGACCAGGCCTTGGTATTGCCAGGCAGACCATAATGAACATTCATTATAGTCTGTTTTAAATCTAAGTTTAAAGCTTTATCTAAGTTTTAAATATAATTCATTTGTACAGAGCCCTACACCGCCCCAGTACATGTTCTGTGAACATTTAAAGTTTTAAATATACTTCATTTGTACAGAGCCCTACACCGCCCCAGTACGTGTTCTGTGAACATTTAAAGTTTTAAATATAATTCATTTGTACAGAGCCCTACACCTGTCTCTTATACACATCTAGATGTGTATAAGAGACAGGCCTCCACCAGCGTGTACGCTGGTCTAACACGCAGCCTGCCTCTACCAGCGTGTACGTGTCGCATGGTGAGTGATTATACGTTATGGCCTGCCTCCACCAGCGTGTACGCTGGTCTAACACGCAGCCTGCCTCTACCAGCGTGTACGTGTCGCATGGTGAGTGATTGTATGTTACCGATCAACAAAAATCATCACAAAAAGTGCACATTTATCGAGTAATTGCTAAAAAATTATTTCAAATTAACAATTGCAAATATTTAAAAACAACCAGAATTTTGTTAGATTTTTTTACCTGTTTCACATTGTCATCGATTATAATCAAACGCACGAATTCCAGACTTTCACGGTTCTGAATTGATGCCAACAAACGAAGTTGTAAGTAAATTCCAGTTTCGATAGCGAACGCTGGATATTATAGCTATTGCTTCCGTGCTATTATATTCTCGCTATTGAAATTACGCGTACAAATAATTGATATCATCGATGATATGCAATTATGTATAAACTATGGGTTTCAAATTTCTGGCTTTTAAATTAATATCATATCTAAGTGTTGATTATGAAGCGAATACTTTTTGTGTGAAGAAATTTAATTAGATTTTTTTACACGACAGGGGACAAAATGGCGGCCATACAAAGACGAAAATCGAACGCAGAGGCCAGCAAGTCATCGCTGGCATTGGCCCTTGCCTCCTTAGCGCTCTGTTTTGTTATCAGGAAAACAAATGTGAGGTAATTTAAAATATTTATTTGCAGCTAAAAGACATAAAGATAGTTAGAAGACTTTCTCTAACAAGAGTAATGATATTATTACTTGTTATAAAAGAATTATGGTTTTGTATTTAAGGAGAGAGTGATGTTTTAGATAAATAATTTTTTGGATAGATACAAGGAAAGGGTCCTCTCTTGGACCCGACTCAAGGTGTAAATAGTCGCATATTACGTGTTCTTTGTGTTCAACTTCCCAAATAAAAACGACTTTTACAAATAATGATACTAAGAATATTATTTGCACTCAAAACGAACGATAAAAGGGTTGGATAAGGATAAAATTTTAAATATTTTGATTGCGAAGAAAAGATAACAGACGAGATAATTATGAATAGAAATCACAATTCATTTCTTCTTTCTCAATTAAGTCATAAATTTTAAATCATTTATTAGCATAAATATTTAAACGTATTTAAATCTTTAATTCGATGAGTGCTACTTACTGATGTTTGAATGTTGTAATTTAAGTATGCTGCTCATCTCGCTCTCTCACTGTGACTGTATTTATGAGATATTCACCTATGTCAAAAGATGTTCGAATCCTTATTCTGAAAAATATACCTGCACATTTATCAATTGCATTCGAAGAATTTTCAATTAATCTAGAAGAATATTATGGATGCTGTTATTGGAAATTTCCTTAGTAGCTATTCTATTAATTATTATAATTATTAATTATAACTATTGCCCTATTTAATGACGAAACTAATTAACAATGAGATGTCCGGCTGGACTTATTTAATATTAAACCATCCTGTCAAATGGGATCATTTCTACAAAAACGAAATTCACAGGTTGATGAATTTTTGGCGTAGGTGAATTTTGCGTCAATGTGAATTGTTGCATAGGTGATAAATTGACCGTAGAATGGATACTAACCGATAGGGTTGCAATATAATCAAATTATATTATTAATAATTATATTATATAATTATATATTATATATTTATCTCAAAATGAAAAGCTACTGTGAAAATATATAGGAATACATGCTGCCTGTTGACGATAAATCAAGTGGTGGTACGTGAACACTGGCCCTGAGATAGTTTAGATCTTGAAGGTAAATGTTAGAAGCCCATAACATTTTGTCCTGGATGTTAGATCATCTTTCAAAGTGTATCATCGTTTATTTAAAATTTTAAATGATTGTCAAATTAATGATGATTATTTCATCATTACTTCTAGCCTTGAAAAACTAATCAAATTCTTCGATAGTCTCCCCATCCGTCCTCAAACTTTAGAAATTCTAGAAATACTTCACAAATTATCGAATAATTTATGCATTAAAATTCCTACGTAATCTTTTGTGCGTTCGTTAAACATATTACGAGACTATATAATATGTAGGACTTATGTGAATTTTTTAATCCATCACCTATAATTGTTAATCTATTAAAAATTTATAAAATGTTAAGAATATTCCAACGAATATCCCATAACTACTTGAAGTAACATTGCAGCATATATTTCATAACTTTTCCATTATTTTTCACCAGTTTTCTTCAGTGCAGAACTTGCCGTAATAGAATAATGAATGCTCCGATCGATTGCTGTATGGGAACGAATTCGTAATTGTTTCTGGGATATTCCTAAGACCAGAACAATATTATTAATTCACATTGAATAATAATAATATAATTGGACACATAGTCAACCAAGTAATCAATATTGATAATATTTTTTGAACATAATTTATATTTTAAATGATGATTACAGTGAAAAAAAAAGAAAATCATTCTTTTTTCTTCATTTCACAAGTAATTGAGGTGCTAAAACTGTATTAAAGTTTAGTTGGAATTAAAAATTTACTGGAAAACTTTTAAATTGCCGCAAAGAAGAGTTGTTTACTCGAACTTTGCGGTGCAGTTTCAAGTTTTTAAGAACGATCATTTCAGCTGTAACGTATTTTCTAGCGTAATAAATTTTTATGAATCGTTTCGTGTCCAGACGGAATTGGATCGATCAAGGTTTTTAGTTTAAATCGGAAGATAAACGATCAGCTTCTTTTTCCAGTAAACTGTTTTTAATACAGATGACATCCTAAAGCTGGTTTCTTCTTTTCTTATCAGTGTCAAAGATATTATAGACACAGAAATTAAGAGAATTTATAAATTTTTCTATTTTAAACTAAAGATTTTTACATTACACAATTCGATTTATATCGCTTCACATGAAGCCAAGAAATAATTAAATTGTTAAATCCAATTAAACATAAACCATTTGCCGGATTTCTGAGAGTAGTATCAGAATTCCTGTATGAATAATGAAGGGAAATTTATATACAATTCGAATCAACTCTATACTTCTGGTCTCATGTTTTCATAACTAAATGAACTGAAATAAAGTACGTGCATTTCTTAAGAAGCGCTCAAGCTCAATGAATTCAGAGTGAATATCTGGGTACTTTCCAGCCCGAGGCATATTTTTATAGCGTAGAATTAGTGACTGAAAATTGGAAATGCGACTCGGTTTGTATTAGCAGGTTTTCAGAGCAAAATTTATCTATTAATTGAGTGGCAATTTGTCTTATGAAAAAAATTCTTTATTCACTATGGGATCGCACGCGATGGTTTGGGGAAAGATTTCATTCATATCTGCGGACGCAGGGAGCTGAGGTTCTGAGGTCGCTTTCGGAAAGGAAAAGAATTTCCGGATAATTAACATTATACATAATTAATTGTGCTGTAATGTCTGAGTTTGGTTTACACGTTTTTTATTGCCGACTCGATTCGTGAATTCAAATTCCTTAATCTCTGATATTTTTCCCAAGTTTGCAAATTAAAAATCAATTCAGTAATAATTCGATCTGCATGAAGTTGGTTCCGTAATGAATGTTTCATGGTTACTAAAGAGAGGACGAACGAAAAGTATACGATAGGGCCAAAACTTGATGCTTTCTAATCTAATATTCATCCCTTATATTCACGGTTAATCGCTGTTAGAGTTTATCAAAGAGTTGGCTGAAGTTCAGAGTATTTAGTATTCTGAAAGCATTTGTAAATAATATACATATCTTCTCTCGAATGTTCCCCGAAGTCTGTATATGATTGTATTCCAATATTATGTCTTACACCAATGATGTTTTGCAGTAAAATATTCAAATATAACTGGAGTTTTTTTTCAACTACTCTCTAGGTTAGATTATAGCGGCCTCGAATTTTAATTACAAGCAGAATAAATCTATACTCGGTGCTACATTTTAATTTCAAGAGGAAAGAATGGTTTAACTATGATCGTTTATTCAAAATTATGTTATTTTAGGTTACGAGTCTCGATTTAAAGCCCTGGGTATTTAGTTGCTAATTGTGAATGACATACTGTATAAAGGGAGTCGCTGTATGCGCATAGTTTACCTGTGTTTCGTTAAGGTTTAATTTACTCGAATCTTTTATTAATAATCGTTAATAAACCCTTTTATTAATAATCGTTAATAAAACCATATCGAAACCCTAATGCCTTCAAAAATGGATGCCGGCCAACCGAATCAAATGTTTTATAAAACAGTGACTTCAATACGTCAAGAAGCTAATATCATTCTATACCAGCATACTTCGAACTGACAGTTAAAAATTTTACAATTTATCAAATGTAATTTGCTGAAAAATATATCGCGCGCTCTCTGGGACTTGTAAACGAAGAAGTCCTGCGAAGCGTTGGCGCTGGAGATTTCTTTCTTTTTCAATAAAGAAGAACGACGTGACAACGACATAAGGCATCTGAGAATATGAGCATTGATTTAATACGAATAGTTTGATTTCGAAGAGATATAAGTGGAATAGTTACGTAATTACGACAATTTTTTGTAATCGAATAAAAATTGCCCGGTTCGAATCTATGTATCTGAACCATTTATGTCGAAGTCTTATATATTGACAATTTGACTCGGCCTATACAGGATGGTGTAGCTTGGCCGTTAAGTTATTAACACATCTCTATTATATTGTAGATTCTTCTCTACGCCTCAGTAATTTCAGCAAAAAAGGTTCGAATGAAAGCGCTGGACCCTAAACTCAATTGATAACCCCTTCATGAATCTTCACATTTAAATTTTATGACTTGTTTCTCGTGTTGCGATTTGAGGCTTTACTTTAATGCAGTCCTCCACTGCATAACAGTCTTCAAATTTGCCTTACCCATTCTCCCCCTACGTTAACTCTGAACTGAAATGGGGATTATAAAACACAAATAATAATCCGATTCCTAAATGCAAAAACTATTGACTTAATTATGATATTATCGCAATAATGTCAAAAAACTTTCGATCCCTTACAACAAACAAAACTGTAAAATCATTCTCACCCATTTTTCAGCAATTTTCCTCAGGACAGCAAGCATGAAGCAACAGTTCTTCCATTATCAACGGTTCTTTGTTTACTTTATCCTCATTCTCAACTGAAAGGTAACTTTAGAACTTTAATTGCTAGTTTAAGCAGCCATTACGTTTGAAGTGCGTCAAAGCGGACATTTACTTCATGTATTTTTTCCATCAACGTCAACTAAGGCAAATCTTGGGCCTCAATCTGTGGGTTCAAGATTCATTCAATCCAGTTTCTTTTCCATTTTAGAATTCAGAACCATCCTGCGTTTGAATAATAAACATGCACTTAAAATCAATTTTATTTATTTATTTTCCAAAAAATAACGTGTTTTCAATGAATAGATTTCATGGAGCTATGTTATATTATATAGTGCTACATAGCTATATTGAATACAGAACGCATTTCAGAAGATGATCATTAACAAAGCAAGGGCCACGTATCACAGCATCAAGGCTCTCCTTCCGCTCAATTTGCCTGTCAGCGCACAACGTTAAATTACGCGGAAATTCTCCAGCTTTCAGTCGGGTTTATGGCTGCGCTTGTGCGTAAAAACTGAAGACAGAAAATTCTAGCAGAAAATGAAGAGGCAAATTAGCAATCACGAATCAAGATTGGAAATGAGTAATGGAAATTATTCTTATGAGAACAAAGGCGAACAAAGGCGTTCGGAAATGGCAAGATTTTCTAACGCAGACTCTGTAAACGGAGGTAAGATGGTAAAAATCGCGCCAAATTATTCATTGGTTAGTTTGGTAACAACTCAGAGATATTTGGGTGTGCAAGGTAGCTGATAAAAACTCTAATAAAAACTTTTGAATGATTAGAATGTTCGATCCTGTTTTTGCGTTGAAAATATTACTCCTTATTCAATTCTTTATCAGAAAATAATCACTTTTTTCTAATAATAATCAATCACTTAAAATCTTGTTGGCTTTTTAGCTCAGCATTCAGAGGAGGTGAGGCGCATGTACGTGTTATTGAATAAATATTTAAAGGAGTGCGTTATTATCATTTATTACCGTAAAAGTTATATATAATAATATTACAACAATAAAACATTGTAACCCTAATCGCATCCACCTTTTGAAATGACACAGATGACATTCTGACCCTTGCACTTGGGGATTATATCAAGTAATAAAAATTGTCATAGAGAGATTTAAGTAATTTCAAAATTATTATAATCGCTCAGAGACAAACATTTTCGCCCTTTTAAGCACCATCTTCAACTCAGGATGCTTCAGTTCCGCTGTAAAGGATAGAAATAGTTTGTTATTTTAATGTAATGCGAGGCGATAATATTTCTTCCAAAATGATTTATTATCTTGAATGTGTCATTTTAGTTTAGAGGCCACCGGAAGAAATGTACGGAATGCCAAGGTTCGTTGATTATTGTTGTGTGGTAAGCCGGAGCGGTGGTATGTGCTGTGTTAGGATGTGGATATGTAAATATATACGTGAATAGATTGATTCTCTTAAACAAGTTTTGTTAAAGACCAGAGAATTAGTTTTATTTATTAACTTCTTGTTAGTTTTTTCAATAAGTCGTACTAAATTCTTCGTAGGTGTTGGAAGATTGAAAATTAAACTACCGATAGACATTTTTAATATTGAACGACGTTTCGAATGTACAACATTCATTTTCAAGTTAAAGACGCAATGAGTAACGAAATTTGGGTTGACATATGTACGAAATCAAGTAAATTGGATACCATTCAAATAATGCTAAAATTTCGTTTACGTGATACTACCTACATGAAGATTTTACAAGCGCAAAAAACTACTCGGAAAACAATCTCAAAGTTCTGACGAAGCCGGTGGTTTGAAGGTTGATAGCTGGAGTCCTCTC